>NW_028292576.1:7344680-7372180 GCF_029948245.1 Actinia tenebrosa | reverse complement strand
AAAGTTTTTTCACACCAAAAAATAGATAAGGATTAATTACATTGGGATGCATAAAGATTAGAATAATAACTGGAACTTGTTTTTACATATATCTATTATCTATCTATTCCTATAAAGTGCTACGCGGTCCAGCTTCCGTGATTGCTTAATAATTCATTTAATGCGCAGATGTATTCACCGAATTATTCTAAGGGCAATCCTCGAAATTATCGTCCAATTTCTTTAGAACTTCAACTTGGTTTACATATATATCTATTCCTTTCTAGTGTTACGCGGTCCATCTTTCGTATTTACTCATTCATTCATTTAATGCGCAGATATTTTCACCGACGATTTCTAATAGCAATACTCGCAATATGTGTTTCTTAGGCACTGCAACTTCTTTCTAGTGCTAATCAGTCCACGTCCTTTCGTAACTACTTTTAATTAATGCGGCATGTAATCCACAATTGCCATTCACTATCTAGTAATCGGCTTATAAAAGTATTTTCCTTTACTTCTGCAAATAGATTGCAATGTAATAATAAATGTATAGTTAGATTTAAAATGAACCGTCCTAGTTTTTCAAGGGTAGCACTTAAAGCAGATGCCCTCATTTTGGAATCCACTTTAGCTAGATACAAGAAATAGACTTATCATTTTTACAACTCGTGAGGAATAGATCAGAAATAACAGCACAGATTCGCGCGCGAGTCAATCCTCAAAGTAATACTATCCAAACAGAAATTTTCCTCAGGCGCATGTGTCAATTAATCTTAAATTGGATTTAAGAAGCTTTCCTTTTCCCTGGAATCAGCTGCCGGGCATGTCGTAATGAAGAACGCCTCTCTTATACCAACGTGTGCCCCTAGGTTACGCGTACATCATGATCCAAGGGATTATTATCCACTTGATTGTGGCATATTCAGTGATATATTAATAGAGGCATTATCATCGGTTCTGTTAGTATGTTAGAGCAAGTCAGAGTCGCAGCATCAGTATTGAGATGTGTCCCTGAGTTCCATATTTACAGTAAGTTGTATTTATTGACTTGTCGTTTGAATTTCTATCCATATCAATTCTACTATTTATTGTTCGTTTTCTCTTTTTCTGTTTTTCTCTTTTCTTGGTTCCCCCAGCTTATTCTTTATTCTTTCATTTTTTCTTCGTCAGAGTCCTGCACTTTGCTTTAAGGTAATTTAATATTAATATTTGTTTTCTGTCTCTTTCTCTGGCGCTGTCTCTGGCGCTGGCTCTTTCATCTTTCTCTTTCTCTTTCTTTCTCTTTCTCTTTCTCTTTCTCTTTCTCTTTCTCTTTCTCTTTCTCTTTCTCTTTCTCTTTATTTTTCTTTTTCTTTTTCTTTTTCTTCTTCCTCCTCCTCCTCCTCCTCTTCTTCTCTACTTTCTTTCCTTGTTACTGATGATCGTGACTCTTTGTTTATCTTGTAAAAGCAAATTTCTTCTTAATTCCTCGTTGTCCTTTTCTCTCAAACACTTAAGTCTTCACATTCTCATTGTCATTTTAAGCAATCATTCCTTGAAATAAGAGCGCAAACATCAATGATGAATGCTTATTCAGAATCTCTTAACCTCTTTCCTAATTTTCCCAGCGAGGTCGGAATTTTTTTTTCCTAATTTAATTCCAAGGCTCTTTTGCGCGGAATAACCTCGTTCCCAAGGGCTATAACTTATCTATATTTCTATATCTTCATGTTCTTTTTCCTAATTAATTTTTTGGCAAGAACATTCCATAAAAACCTTGGTGGTTTCCAAAATCAACACGTTTCCATAATCTTGAACAACACTCTAAGTAGTCAAACTTAAGTCTAAGTACTTAAAACATTTATTTGAGCAAAGATCGAAAATATTTAGCCTTTGTTTTGATGTTTTCAACAAGTTTCCATAAAAACACATTAGCCTGACATCAGTTCCAAATTATTGTAGTTAAACTGTCGGCAAATCATGATCAGACTAGAACAGCCTCGGGGAAGGAGGGCAGAACTTTGAGGGAGGTCAGTGCTCGGCTCCTCCTCCTAATCTAAGATATATATAAAAAATAATGAGAATATGTGGACCGCGTAGCACTTATGAAATACATGAAGATATAGAAATATAGATAACTTATAGTGCTTGGGAACGAGGTTATTCCGGGCGAAAGACTACTATAACTTATCTATATTTATAAATCTTCATATAAAAAATAATGTTTTGTGTGTAGTTGATACAACAGTGGGGCCGGCTTCAATGAGCTTTTAGCAGATATTTTTAATTATTGTGCGAAAAATAATAACCGTAGCTGAAAATAGCAGGTTAGAAATCTGAAGTTTGAAGAAAACAAAAGATACAGTGCGACTACACTTATCCAAGAACACCCAGAAAAGTTAATTCAAATTCACAAATCACATTTGTGACGCCAGATAACAGATTAATTCATAAATTCTGAATTTTAAACTTGTTTTTGTTCACTTACATGATCATCACCCACGCTCGTATAATGTAAAATATATGCTTTTAAAGGAAAATTATTTTTTTTTCCAGTACAGATTCTATTGTTTAAATACTCAATCGTGATTGGCTAATTTGCATCAAAATTTGTGTGGGTGGTCGTGGTTGTAGTGGTCGCCTTGTAAAACTTGGGAAGATATGATTTTTTATAATGTAAAGTTTATAACAAAAAGTTTGCTGACAGATTCACTTCTCGATTTATTGCAACCTAGCCGCCACTAAACCTAGCACGTACGCGTTTATTCTAAAAGTGAAAATGTGATCAATGATCATTGTGAGATCAATCGGTTGGTTAATTAGGCCTCAAGGACAGATCAACTAAAAATATTAATGAGGCCAAATGGTAAGACAATTTTATTCCTAAATTTGTTCCATCAAATTGGCTTCTGCCGATCCCTAAAGGGCTGCCATGGGTGAATTTGTACGGCGCTGCATTATTCTTTACAAACCATTACAGACGCATAACGATAATTGACTTTTGCGTGCTGTTGCCGCGGGTAGGCGCGCATTGCATTGTTCTCAAAATCAAAATATCCTATTTCTTTTACCAAACCCAATATTTTTCAACAGATGTTTTGCACCATCACTCTCCCACGCCCATAATACAGCTTGGACTGCCTATGGTTAAATAGCAGTACAATAGAATCCCTTTGCTCTAGGGAATTGAACGATTTCTCAAGTAAACCGATGATTGTTCTTGCCGTCTAACATGGCCGCCGTCATGTATTGGTGTAAAACCTCTGAGACAAAATATAT
The DNA here is from genome assembly GCF_029948245.1 of Actinia tenebrosa. Lineage (NCBI taxonomy): Eukaryota > Metazoa > Cnidaria > Anthozoa > Actiniaria > Actiniidae > Actinia > Actinia tenebrosa. Next base: position 7,368,940 of record NW_028292576.1, on the reverse strand, counting down.
TGCTATCAAGATTATTTGATAAATGTTTTCTCAGGCTTAAAAGGAGTTTTTTGGAGTCGAAACCGTGGCACCAGGAAACATTTAGCTATGAATTCGATTATCACACTTCATTTTCGAATACAATTAAGATAGCATTTATTTATTACCGCGATAATAACTTGGCACCGGACTTGGCACCATTTCTTCATCTACGATCATTTTCCGCAGCTGATTGGCTAACTTAGAGACCTAACGACAGACCAAATCAGATGATTGGCTAACTTAGAGACCTATCGACAGACCAAATCAGCTGATTGGCTAACTTAGAGACCCATCGACAGACCAAATCAGCTGATTGGCTAACTTAGAGACCAAATCACCTGTGAAGGGATTTGAAACATGATCCAAAGGAATATCAGCGGAAAACTGTTCATTAGAGATTGTAATTTTCTCGGATTAGTTTTTTACTATCTTAAGGAAATAGCAAGTCGGATTTAAAGCTAATAAAAGTGGCGGATAATTGCGCTATCAATCAGCTTTTGCGGATTACTAACCGATTGATCTAACATCAAAGAAACTTCTTCGACCGCGCTGAGTCCAGTAGACAAAAGAAAAGAAAAGGAAGGGAAGCAAGGAGTATGAATACGGTTTTTCTACGCCCTGGGGGTTAGTTATTCAATCTTTTATTTGTTTTGTTTTTTCGTCCATTTTTCGAATTTTTTACGGATAAATTTCGGGCAATTTTTTTCTCTCTTAAAATTTAAATGCATATTTAGAGCAAAGCGCTCGCAGCGTTTCTTACTCCAACATACAAAACCAAGGCAAAGTATTTGCACAGAAGAAGTTAGAGCTTAGAGTATTTTTTTAATCTCTCGTCGGCGGAAAAACAATCGAAAATCGATAGTTTTTCGGAAATGTATTTGTCAATCGATACTCTTGCGGTGATCTTTCGCACTTTCATGCAACGTCGGGTTCATTCATTAAATTATCAAGGAAAGTTAATCAGTTGACAATTTGGCAAGTAGGGGTTAAATTTCTGACAGAATTAATCTTCTTCAACAAGAAATATGTCCAAGCTCTAATATTCAAAATCCTCGACGGATTCGCTGTTCGTTATTTTCGGAAATAGGATGAAAATATTAGGCTCCCGATAAACTTGCTCAAAGACCGCTTGGCAAATGAGTCGGTAATTTCAAAGAAGTCAAAATGGTACGAAAATACTATTTTAAAGAATTTTGGTATGATTGCTATTTTTGCTTCAAATTTCTCAAAGTACTTTTCAAACCCACTTTTGAAAGAAAATCCTAATTTAATCCACACGAGATAAGAATCGGCACGACTTTTGAGTCAACAAGTCAGCATTAACGTACAAAAATATTTCAGTAAAAACAAAAGCATCAATCGTTTGCTTGGCCTAAATCCTAAGTAAACAACCGGGCTCTCATTTGGTCCGAGTCTAATATATTTCCTGTTACTACGACAATAAACCTCTCATCGAACAATCGGGATCCAAAACAGTACTGCTTGCGTGTTTTAATTTCTTTAATGAGTTACTTAATTGGTATCCGTGTTAGCCCACCACGCGAGCATCAAAGTATATAACTTCCCGGCTATGGAGCTGTTGGTGGTTATTGAAAATGAATCCCAGTTACGGAGATGAATTTATAGATATAATAACTTTGTGTGTACTCCTAATGATCAATTTAAACATTATTTTTGCTTAAAAGAAAAAACATAAGGTTATCGGGTGCGTGGTACCGCTAAAATACCCATAATTATGATGAGTTCAAGCATGTCCTTCCTATTCTACCGCGCGCGGCGATGAAAGAACTTTCAATTGATGAAGTCACTTTGTCTGTAATCTTACAAAGATAACCGAGAAAAACCATTATGGCATTTTTAAATATCTTGTAAGTATATTCCCCTAAAACAAGAGAGCACAATGTTTTCCTAGATTGTTTACTCAGCAATTTTTCCTGTGCCATAATTGGTTTTTAATATTGATAGAGCAGCGAGTACTGACAAAAGCACTCGTACAGAACGCCATTGTAAACTAGCCGCACTTTGCTATCTTCCACTTTGCGCTCGCACGTCTCCACTAACAGGAACGTGTTTATAATTTCAGATACAAGACGTAAAGCGACAGCAAGGGTTAAAAGCTTCTAACACCACAAGATTCCTTTAGTTGTTATATATAAAAACAAATACCAGACATCTGGTCAGAAAGTGGCATATTGGCACGCACAAGTTAAAGTCTTGGTTGTAGCTGCTTCCTTAAACTTCACAAGAATCGAAACTTGATCGAAACTGGGTGTACAGAATACAAAAGCAAGAAAAGTCTTCTGGCTGTGTCTGTTAAGGTACTTCTAAGCAGTACTTCTATTTTGCATTAAACTTCTCAGAAGAAAAACATAGAACTTGAAAGCCACTAAAGAAATAATAAATTAATTGTCAGTAATAAATTCAACCCCAGTTGCTTTTATATAGTATCATTGCTTAGTGTATCGACCTCAGTTTTGATGCCACCAATAAAATGACCAACAATTATCGTCGTAATACTTTTGCATCGTAACTTCTGCTTAATTTAGTGTCGTTAGTCCAGTCTATAAAAAGAAATTATAAAAATCAGCTGTTAATTTGCGAGACTTTGATAGATTCCACTTTTGGTGGAATTTGGTTTTCTAAGTCTGTGTGTGGCTTAGTTATAAGCTAAGTATTCCTTTATCACAATGACAAGTGTATTTTCAATGATCCATACTTTACTTTTGATGTAACCCTGTATTACAAGAGGAGCATATTCCGGCCAGTCGTTTTCATCTACTTATATTGGTAAACTGCTAGTACATTTTAGTAAAACAAATCCATATTTCCATTTAGCTTTAATTTCATTTACTGAAAATATACATAAGTACACTGATATCTATAATAATGTGTACTCTATAAACACCCTGTATACATTCAATTATGCATTGCATAAGTTGGACCCATCCTAGTGTCAAACTGTTAGCGTGTCTTTATGCAACTGATTGAGAAACATTGAATGCGAAAGATTTGTTAAAATCTTGACCACATTAAGAAGCATTAGATAACCTTTAGGTTCTGGGTCACGTTCGGTTTCACGGTTCATCGTGATTATTCGAGATGACTAGAGATACATCGGCTGTGTAATGCCTAAGATGTTAACTAATAATCTACGTTTTGCAATGCCTTGTAACTCACATAGCATATAAGTATGTCTTTCTTTATTGAGATGTTAATTAGAAGCTTAGGCGTTTGATAGCAAAGCAAATAGAGACTACATTGGTCATCAAAAATATCAACAGATACTGAGTCAACAATGTGAAGTTTCCCTTCTCTTTAGCATCGGAAACCCTAGAAATCGTGAGGAAGTCCGAACAAACTACACTCCATTATGTTGGAATATCATGTAGTTTCTATTATTAGTATTAGAATGGCTTTGTATATTTTGTGTTTTGATACGATCTGGTGATTCATTTATCTTGAGCTTAGGAATTTCAGACAGATTAATTCTGTTTGTTTTGGGATGTTTTTGTTTGGATGGTGCTCCGCCGGTTGTAACATCATTATTAATCACCACCATGATCATCAGCAATATTATTATTATCATCATTATAATCGTCACCACCTCCATCATCAACATCATCACCAGTCACCACCTCCATCATTATCAACATCATCATCATCGTCACCACCTCCATCATTATCATCATCATCATCATCACCAATATCGCCACCACCACCACCATCATCATCATCGTCACCTCCTCCATCATTATCAACATCATCATCATCGTCACCACCTCCATCATTATCATCATCATCATCACCAATAGCGCCACCACCACCACCATCATCATCATCATTATCATTAATTGTCATCAGTCATTGTCTTAGTTTCTTCAATTGTCATTATCATCATTATTCTCGCTTTTTTCCCTAAATTTTGTCCGTTTATAATTTTCTTCTTTGTCATCATGAGTCGTCAAACCCCGAAACATCTCTGTTACTTTACTTTCCTCATCATTAATATCACCACCACCATCATACCGGGTCAACATATGTACGTGTTCTTCATTTCCTCACAAGGAAGACCACAACAAGTTCACCTTAATCACCAAGATTTTAGAACGCAGTCATTTGAAGGTCTATGAATGTTATCGTTCGCGCATTTTAATTAAACACGCATCAGATAAGACGGACTTCTTATGAGCTAAGCCGTAGAACATACCATGATCGGCTTCACTCTCTAATGGATCAATGTCTTAATTAAAGGAAATAGCTGTTTTATCAAAGTCGTGTTATCTTTTTGGTGATTTAACGTAACCCTTTCTTTTGTCTCATGGCAAGGGCGGATCCAGCCAAAATTTTAGGGGGGGGGGGGCTAATTGAGTTTAGGAGGGGGCTAATTGAGTTTAGGAGGGGGCTAATTGAGTTTCTTCCGTCAACACAACGAAAAACAATATAAAAAAGCATCGTTTTTTTTTCTGCTGAAGGGAGGAGGGGGGGGGGGGGCTTCAGCCCCTTCCCCCCTCCCCCCTGGATCCGCCCTTGCATGGATTGTGTCAAGGTGTTTCGATTAGAGTTACAGTACGTTTCGCATATTCGTTGAGTCCTTATTTAGCTTTATTTTTTTCAAACAATGTAGAAAATGCAGCCAGTCGGAATTCAGGAAAGATCTGGCAGCCTCCTTCGTATTCCACTCTTTCTTTCTGGACATCAATAAGATATTCAGTATAAGATTTGTATTTCTTTTGACAATACTTGACTCTAACAAAAAGACGATGAAATATTTCTTTAATTGGTCAGGGTCAGTGCAATACATTAAAAATAGAGAATTATGATCGATTATAAATTTCTAATTAAATATTTAATCGATACAACAAGTAGGAAGATATATGAGACCAGCCATGAACACTGAGGTTGGCTTAAAAAGAGTATAAGGGAAATTTTCTGTATTGAGTCGTAAGCTGTTTCACTCTAGTTCCTGATTCTTTTTTCGTGGCATACTTGAAATTATCCAGCGTACTTGTAATTTGTATTTTCGATGCTCTCGAACTATACCACAGACTGGTGTGTACTAAAAGGAAATGCCGGTGATATGTTGGATGAGTGTGCCGTGGTATACATACAGCCCGAAAGGGCTTTAGTGTATAACTAGTAAATATCATCGTTCCACATTGCATCACCTCTTGGGCAATGGCACCAAACATTCTGGAAAATTTTACTTCAATACAATAGTTTACTTATTTCATGTAATACGACTGTATTTGCCCATAATACATTCAACAAAATTACTCGATTCTGATTGGACAAGAGGAGTGCAATTAAATCCCAAATTGTTCTTTGTAGAGTTCCAATCAAGTTGCTCAATTTTGTTGAGTTTATTATTATCAAAAAATCGCGCAGTCTTCTCGTACAATTCGGAATTTATAGAAACTTGTGATGTTTTGAAAGTTCTAACATTGGAGTCGCCTAAAGACTCGTCCAGTTTTGAAACCTTTCAAAACATTTCTTGTACCTATAAATTCCGAATGTACTCGAGATCGTGCGACTGTATTTGCCCTTATTACAATAAAAAATACCTTCTAAACAAAATAGAAATTAATACAATATATGAAAAAGAAGAAATGTGAGAAAGAAGAATACATATATGAAATACGAAATACATACACTTACTTGCTAGAACGTTGTCATACGAAAATAGAACATTAGTGATTTAGTGGGATAGGAATTATATCAAAAAACAAAAGAAGATCACTGAAGCTGAGCTTTTTCATTTGTCTTTTAATGTATTCCTTTCTCACTAAATTACTAATTTTCTATTCTTGTATGACAAGCAACATTCTTGCAAGTAGGTGTATATGAAATAAGAAATACATAAATGAATATATGAAGAAAGAAAAACATTGACTTAGATTTAAAGTACTTCGGGTTTATTTTAGACGAAAAGTCGAATTATTAACAACCATGGTTGATCTTTTTATTGATAACGATTTATTTTAACCAATTAATTTTCGTGGTTTTGACTATGTTATACCGTGGTTATGGCTCGTGATATTATGGCAGTACCAGATGTTTTACGAATACTTTTATATGGAATACCAAAGCACTAATAAACCACCTACGTCTAATGGTGCTAAATGAAGCAAATTCTGTGAATATGTTATATTGATAGAAAAATTGTTGAATTGAATGATATAAAACAAATGATAAATAAGGACAAATGAATACCAATAATATAAGGAAGTTAAGATCCATAAGGCCTGATCTAGACGCTGCGGCGTCACTAGCGTGCATGTGCCAAACCTCATAATCACTGATCAATTAGAAGTCTGATAAAAGAGCAGCGTTTGAATCAGCTTAGTAAGGAAGTTCCAAGATCTCTTTAACCTTGGCTAAAATAAATGTTCAGGCTACGTGTCATTGTCTTGAGAATAAGATTCTCGGAGTTGCATCAATATTTATGTGTCTTCTCGTGCGCAACCATTAAACAAAGGAATAATGATCTAGGAAATGACGCGTGGTCTGAAATGGGAAAACAGTCAATAATTAAGACTTATTGACGGGAACCTCGGGAAACAGTGTGTTTTGTGATCCACACACACCACACCACAAAACACGCTTCTTTCCCGAGGTTCAAGTCAATAAGTGTTTTGTTATATACCAAGTGTCAAAGAAAAATATCAGCTATTTGATCTTTTGCTTATTTGATTTCAAAAAAAAAAAAAAAAAAATTGAAAAACTAACATTTCCGGTATTGATATAACCGGACGATTAATCAATCATATAAATGAAAGAATATATAAACAAATGGATCAATTTTCATTCCATCAACAACCAATCCTATGAAGCTTCTCGTTAGGATAATACGCCTATAAATACCCCTTAATTGAAAATCTCTCAATCTGTTTTTTTCTACGTGTCGTTGAATCGGTTCCTTATCGTACACTGGCTATGAGTCACTAGTGATTCGAACCTTTTTCTCTTTTGGCAGGGATCATTATTGATCTTATTGATAGAAAACTACCACCAAACCGAATAGTACTGACGCCAACCACATTAGCGGTGTTTCTCTTCCTCGAAACGAACGCAGTGATAAACTCTGGTAAGAAAAATGATGTATAAATTTATTGAAATAGTGAAATTGTATTTTTTCTTTAAAGTAAATGTCTTTTTTTTTTGTTTTTTTGTTTGTTTGTTTGTTTGTTTATCCATTTTGTTATTTTTTTTATTTGTTTTATATACCTTCGTTCGTTCGTTAATTATTCCGTGTCGTCATTAGTCATGCTAATATTCTTCTTTCTTTTTCTTTTTTTACTTTATTTATTCATTCTTTTTTTCATTTATTTATTTATAACATCATTATTTGGATTGTTCATTGCATCGTCCATTCAATCATTCATTCATTTATCCGTTCGCCCAAGTTGTGTCAACTTGCTCGTTATTTCGGTCAATCAATCCATCTTTTTTTCATTCCATTCATCTTATTTATCAATCTTTCGATCATATTCGTTCTTTCGTTTAGTTGCTTTATTCATTTGAATTTCTTCGTCCAATCAATACATTGTTCCTTTCTTGATCTCATCTCATTCCATTCACTTATAATCTTCCATGTCGCACAGCAAGTCATTCGTATACTCCTTTTTACATTGACTCACGTACCAAAATCAGTAACCCGATCCAGCTAGGAGCTCCTCAAAGTAGCTTCAGTAATAATTCTACAAACCATCGATAACATCTTATCTCAAAAATAGCACTAATCCTCCGTCTTAATGGTTTTACCAGGAGGTATTTGGACCGGATTTGGATGGTATACCAACACTATCATGTCAAATCACTGGAAAACAAAACACAATTCTAACTGTAATCTGCTAACTATTTGAATCCATGCGCGGAAAATAGGCCCTTTGGCGTGTAGTGTTTTCCCCATTTCAGACCATGTGCCATTCTCTTAAGAATAAAATTATTTCTTTAACGGTTGCATAACTAGAACGAAGAATCTTATTTTCAAGAGAGTGAAACGTGGTCTGAAATGAGAAAACATTGCCCCCAATCTAAAATGAATCTATTCTGAGTACATGTATATGGTATCATTTCAATGTCGATGACAATTGAGGCGGGGAATGTTGACTAGCTTTTGACTTCATTCCTACGTTGTTATTTTCATTAATTTTCCATTAAAATCTAATGAAGAAGCAATAATATAAAATAAATCGTGAGGACAGCTAGGCTAATGGTCTTCGATCCTGATCTTGAAAATGTGCTTTACGATATGTCTTCGAATTTGCATACAATTAGGATCAGTATAATTGAATTTGGTGATGTAAGTAACATGATTAGCGAACAGCAAAAAGAAAACTTTTTATCTCATGATCAGATGAGTTTTCGATATACGATATACGATATATATTTTGGACATAAAGCTTTCTATAAGAACGATTTTCATAATAAAAGCTCGTGATCATGATATGTAAAAGGAATGGCATTAATGGCTTTGCAGTTTTCAGTGAGTTTTGTATTCTACTGTGTATTTTAACGCCAAACTATATCAACTGAAATAACGGTAAAAACATATACAAGCTAGAGTCATTGGCAAGCTAGAGCATGAGGATATTTCGTTATACAAAGTCATGTTATGTAAAAGTTATGGAATGGCTTTTCAGTTCTGCATGCTGGTGTTTTACACCAAATCTAAAAAATAACAGTGAAGGGTGAATTTTATTATTTATCGGCGAATACATGTATGTGTGTTGATTTGAAAAAAGTTAAGTAAGCTTAACACATTATCCCAAGTGATTCATCGATCAATATTTAGATATTGTACGTTATATTATATTCTTTTCTCTTTTTCTTTTTTCTTTTTTTTTTTTCTTTTTTTCTTTGTCTTTTTTTTCTTTCTCTTATTCTTCTTCGGTGACTCGGTGACTCGGGGACTCGGTGACTCGGTGACTCGGTGACTCGGTGACTCGGTGACTCGGTGACTCGGTGACTCGGTGACTCGGTGACTCGGTGACTCGGTGACTCGGTGACTCGGTGACTCGGTGACTCGGTGACTCGGTGACTCGGTGACTCGGTGACTCGGTGACTCGGTGACTCGGTGACTCGGTGACTCGGTGACTCGGTGACTCGGTGACTCGGTGACTCGGTGACTCGGTGACTCGGTGACTCGGTGTCTCAATGACTCATCCCTAAACAGAACCAAGAAAATTCAAGTCAGTTAGCCTGAAATTATCTAAAATTTTGCTTTTTTTCATGATATCATATTAAATCCTGCTTAATAGGATTTCAAAAAGATATTTTATTCCTTGAAGCAGGAAAGTCTCTCCAGTCTATAATAGGCCTTTATCAATGATAAGATCAATATGTACCAAAAGCCGTTCAATTAGACGTCGAAAAAATTAACTATCTTAGCCCTGCCTGGTCCATTATCAACACGCTGAGCACCAACATTCGCCTCAAGGGATTTCCTTTTACATACATGAGATTCTAATGACTAAAGTCTTCGAGGACGCTCATATCTGATGCATTTGGTTTAGCAGCTCGACGTGTGTACAACAAGTGCTGTCACTCGTCCTAATGTAAACACAGGCAGCTTAAAAGGTCTGTATTATAGTATATATCTTCCCGAGTTAAAGCTTAATGAGTATATATTATTTTGTGTTTAGACTATCGAGTTAACTGCAAAGTTGGTTGGAAGGGAAGTGTACGGATAAATATATTAGAACCTGGGTTGTTTAGCGTTACTGAGGTTATGAGATTGGTAAAAACGAATACACTGAAATATCTATCACACATTAGGAGAAAGCAAAAAACCACATAAAGATTAGAAACCCGATTTAGCCGTGAGTTAGCCGTGCCCTGGCTATGATCGGTACAGCCGGTTGTTTCAGGGTTCAATCTGTGAGTTAGCCGTGCACTGACTTAGATCGGCCCAGAGGTTGTTTCAAGGTTCGATAAAATTTAAAGGCTATTATCATCTTTAGTTACGAATGTAAGTCAAAAAGAGTTGTCCTAGTAGGGCCTGTACGTGGTTAGCGTTTCGTGCCGTGAATATCACGAAATAGTTTTCACCCGCCCAATAAAATCGTATTTTACTTACTGATCGTTGGTGTTTTAAAAAGGCCATTAATGAAAACTCATGCCAGAATTCATTCATAAACACGTTCATTTTCGTATTTCTTATCTCGATGCATTTGTTACACTTTTCGTTTGTTTTAAACATCAATTTTTCATTATTTCATAGCTTAATTTTCGAGTACAGTGGTTGTGCTCTCATTTAGATCAATGAAATTATAGCTGTACAGCTACAACATTAGAAGGGAAATTTGGATAAAATTTAGAAGAGAAGAAAAAAGGAAGAGATATAGCTTAATTTTCGAGTATCATGCGTGCTTGTGCTCTTATCCAGATCATAGAAACTTTAGCCACAAAACTAGAAAGAAAAAAAAGGGATAAAAGTTTGGGATAAAAATAAGAAAAGGAGCATTTAATTAATTCTTTCGATCTTGTCGGTTGCTAAGTAGTATTCTTTTGAAGTGCAAGTATAACACTCAGGAATATATTTAGTGTTATATGCTGGGAAATAGCTAGTACTTTCTCTTCATTAAACCATCTTCCTAAAGTGCATGTCTGAAACCTTGTTCGTGCAGCTGTCGCTCATTTCGTTCGTTCATTTTCTGGGAATACTCGGCAATCTCAACAACACCAGATTCTGGGAAGAAGACCAAGTATGGTAGCGAAACGTCGGGTCAAAACTGACAATTGCAGATAATTCCATAAATAAATGAATGGACAAAATAAGTCCTAAAGCTGCATTATTAATTATATAAGACCAACATCCTCATTTATCATCAGGTTCCGTTTTAAAATCCCTTTTAAAGATTACACTTACTAGGCAATAGTTTCTTCTTCTTCTTCTTCTTCTTCTTCTTCTTTTTATCACTATATGCATTAGTTGTAATGAGAGAGTCTTGTATCGAAAAGTGAAAGCGTGGTATATTTGACAAATAATAATAATAATAATAATAATAATAATAATAATAATAATAATAATAATAATAATAAGTTCTTACCTCATTTTCAAACAACGATAACACCTAATTTTTATATATGACTTGATATTTCGTTTTGCATATCGTCCACAATGGCGCCTCCAGCTTTGTCATATTGTCTTTTTTTCAAGACAGTGAGTTTTTAAAATTATTTAGTTAATGGACATGGTTCAAGGACAGATCAGATTTACTTAGCGCAGTTCAGTAGGGACTAACACACTAAATACCTAAAGTAGGTAAACTCCAAAGCAAAGCTTGTTATTATAATGCAAAATGAAATATTGGTTTTCATTAAGACCGGAAAATCGTCTACTCAATAAGCCTTTTCATAGTTTAAAAATGGATTCCACTGCACATGCGATTTTATCCCAAATTTCACACCTTCTTTTGTTTAATTAAGAACAAGAGAAGGTTTAGACAAAAGAGGGTGAGAAAATTCGGGATAAAATCGCATGCGCAGTGGAATCCATTCTTAAATTATGAAAAGGCTTATAAAACTCATCCATTCATTCATTTATTACTGCGATTCCCAGTCACACGCGACCAAGTGAGACCAAAATCACAAACGAAGAATCGAGTTTTGGTGGACGTCAATCAAAAGGGTTTCTTAAACATGTCTAAGGATTTCGACTCCGAATTTTAAACGTTTAACTGCAAACTATCAGTATTGACTTATCCTATCTTGAAAAAACTCAAATCATAGCCATAGCGATAGCTTTGCAATCAAGCGATAAGATTCGGAGCCGGAATCCTGTGACATTTTTGAGAAAATATATCCTGAGAGTGAGAAATTCACAGCGACAAGAAGCATGAGATAAGGACAACTATTTTGCACATTTGCACGTGTTCACGTGAGTATTTACATCAGTCCTGGTGTAGAAACCAATAGAAATGATAGAAACCCTTTTGATTGACGTCCACTTGCAACCCCAAAATAGTATTTTCCTCTGCTTCCTTTATCCTTTTTTCCACATTCATGTATTTATTTCCTCGTATCATTAAATTTTTTTTTTATACTTGTATACTTAAAATCTCCCATTGATTACAGTTACATCGTAACTGAAGGGGCTACCCTGGAGAAATACAAATGAGTTATCAATTTTTTTTATTATTGATTTTTTTTTTCTTTTTCGTTTTTTTATAGGTTGCTGACTTTTCATAAGGAGAAGGATTAAAATATCTATCATTTAATCCACGATGCCCTCAGTAATGATTCACAATTCTACAAGCTCTCACAACCTAACACCAACTACAGAAGACTTTGTACAGCCCAAAAATGGTTTCAACATCACCATAATGGTGATGCAAGTATTGGTCATAATCGTCGCACTTCTCGGCAACATCTTAATATGCTCAGCAATACTCATTCACGAACGGCTTCGGACTCATTTTACCAATTATTTTATCTTCTCTCTCTCTTTAAGTGATATCATAACAGCGATCATTGTGATGCCCATGGACGTTGATCAAGTGCTGAAGAACTATAAATGGACATACGGAGAAGCTATGTGTAATATATTCACCGTGGCTTATCTTATAGCTGCGCCATTATCCATGCTCAACCTATTGGCAGTCAGTATCGATAGGTATAACGCCATAGCTAATCCGCTGCATTATTCGAATATCATGACACCCAAGGTTATTGTGGCGTCCATCTTCTCATTATGGACCTATGCGATCCTCTTTACCGTTATCGCAATGGCTGGATGGCCAATGTATCCTTCAAGCGTGTTATACGGTACTTGTCACTTTAATATAAAGCCTGCATACTCGGTTGTCAGCTCCGTGATTAACTTCGTCATACCTACCATCGTCATGTGCGTGTTGTATTTCAAGATATATAAAGTAGCTCATGCGCATGCTCGAAGGATTGGAAGGCATGAGAATATTTCGCACTCGGCTGTCGAGTATAACTCTGGTACGAATGGCGGGGGAACTAGTGAACGTCGTAGCATGAGCAAGAATATAAAAGCTGCAAAAACTATCGCTATCCTTGTTTCTGCGTTTTTATTCTGCTGGATGCCGTACACACTCGTATCAAGCGCTTCGATCCTGTGTGGAAGGAAATGTTACGACAACACACCAGAAGAAGTCATCACGTTGACTCTACTACTGGCCTACATGAACAGCGCTCTCAACCCATTCCTGTATGCCTTTCATAATAGAGACTTTCGTGAATCGTTCAGGCGTTTACTGAAACTGCAGTTTCATTACATTTAAACTTTTGAACTCCAATTTACTTAAATTCAGGTAAAAACAGGTACAATGATAGGGTTTTCAGTGAGCTAACGACAAAAGTCAGGAATTCTAGAACATTTTCGTGGTTGAAGTTCTAAAAATAGACCTCCTCGGCTCTGACGTAATGTTTTCCCATTTCAGACCACGTGTCATTCCCTAGAGTATCATTTCTTTGTTTAAGGTGCGGTTGCACATGAGAAGACACATGAATATGGATACAACTTAAACAAAGAATACTATTCTCAAGGGAATGACACGTGGTCTGAAATGGGACAACACTCGAGGGCTCCAGAGCCGAGGAGGTCTATTGTTCCAAAAGCCAGAAAAATGCAAACAAAAAGTTTTAGACATTTACGGGTTACCTGTGGAATTCTGCTAGAGAGGCGCTGACTGAGACTATATACTGTATTTTAATCTGGCTTGGATTACCTGTTTATTCTTTGAAGTAGTTAGAAGTGAATCTAAATGGAATGGACGTTTATCACACGGCAGCCTCGTAAACTCATCTGAAGCGTTTGAATGCGAAGCTACGTGGGGGAAAAATCCATTGTTCCAGTGAAGATGGCTCCCGCGTGAGAAAAGTCCATTTGCTCGATGATCTATGAAAATTCAGGAAATTTTCAAACCCTGCGTACGAGCTTGTGGAGGGTAGAATCATTTTATTTTCGTATTCTCCGTTGCTCAGAATAAGCCTCGATTTTTGCTGTGTAGAATATTCATGTGTTCCACTGAAGTCCTTCAAATTTCTAAGTGTTTGTATTGTTAAAGTTGTACATTCTTTACTTTTCCTTTGGTATTTGTAAATATTCTGATACTGAAATGAGACTAGTCTCCTCAACAGCCGTTTTTCGCGTTCGAAATTTCAGGAAAGATTTCAGACCGATACAAAAAACGCCTGCAGAGGAGACTCGTGATCGGTCCTAACCATGACAAAATAAGTCTGTAATCAAGGCACACATCGGTATTGTATGAATTCGAAAATGTTGATATAGAAGCCAGTAATGTTGTCCTTAACTTCATTTCCATAGTCCATAGTATTGCGGGATCGTTATACATTTCCCTTTAAACTCTGCCAGAGAGGTAAATTTACGATCATCGGGATTTTGACAAAATTTGTCACTTTTTGTCTTTTAAAAAAAGGTACAAAATAAAATTGTTAACTAAATGAATTTGGCGCAATTAAACATCGTATCAATACAAAATAGAGATTTCCTTTGAATTCAATGTCTAAAGATTTGATTTGCTGTGACAAAAAGTTCTGTTTTCGCATTATTAATATTATATTTTCACCAAAAAATGGCTTTAAGTAATTTTAATTCTTTATATTCATTTAAAAAGCCATTTAAGAGTGGTTGGTGTTAAAGGTATTCTACAAACTGTATAGTATAGATTTTTTTCCGTCGTAAAAATACCAGTTCCAAAAGCAAGTAATGCATTTTTAAGAAGCAGGTCTTGCTACAGCCCATGTCCTCATTATTAATTGTCTACATTCCTCAATAACAGGTATTGCTCTAGTAATTGAAAACTGTTATATATATTTGTAAACTGTTGAATGTATATATCTATATCTATATCTATATATTATATACATAAATATGATATATATTTATTGTACTGCGGTTTGCATAAACTTTGAATCCTTTTGTGCATATATACAAGTATATTAAAAGTATATCAAAAATTAGAGATATCACCCCTGATATTTTTTCCAGAAAGCCCTTAGTAATGGACAACCCGAAAAAAATATCAGGAATCATATCTCTTAATTTTTGATATAATTCTGATATGCTTGTATGTATGCACAAAAGTTTATGCAAAACGCAGTACAAAATAAATATATATAACATTATTTAAAAAGACATAACTTTTGTTCGAATTCGATGTGAAAATTCCTTCCAAAAAGAAACAAATGTGGACGTTGAAAATAGACAAATGCATTCCTAAGAAGCAGGTTTCGTTACACCCATTAGCATGTCTTGCTACACACCGGGCACCCTTTTATTCTTATCAATGGCCCACGTTTCTCAAAAACGTAAGATCGAGGTGTTGCTTCGCTCAATTCCTTTGATCATCTGTCATCTGTCAAAAAATGTGATTTATTATCTTATTGCCAACACTCAGCAATTGCAGGTGTTACTCCACCCATTTTTCTCTATGATCTGTGGACAAAATTTCATAGTAAACTGAGAAAAGAAATTTGAGAAGAGAACAGAACCCCCCCAACCCCAACACCGGTTGCATTGTGCTATGGTATTTTGTCCACAAAACATTCCAGAAAGGTGTTTGAAGCGTGAAAATCAGTTTCATTGATTTTTTTTTCCTTTTTTTTTTACTTGTGTGATTAAATACCAGCTCGTCACGACGTCAGCGTGTAAATTTGTTCCAAATTGAAGCAAAGGTGGATAAATTATTGAAAATATACTAATGCATTCCTAAGAAGCAGGTTTCGTTACGACAATTAGCATGTCTTGCTACACACCGGGCACCCTTTTCTTCTTATCAATGGCCCACGTTTTTCAAAATCATAAGATCGAGGTGTTGCTTCGCTCAATTCCTTTGATCACCTGTCATCTGTCAAAAAATGTGATTTATTATCTTATTGCCAACACTCAGCAATTGCAGGTGTTACTCCACCCATCTTTCTCGGTGATCTGTGGACAAAATTCCAGAGTAAACTGGAAATATGGAATTTGGTTTTCAAATGAAACGATAATATATAATGACAAGGAGAAAAAGCCGCTCATGGTGTAAGTGGTATTGGGTGATCGGCAGTCATTTTCAAAGTTGGAAATAGAGGATATGAAATGGCCGCGCGGAGATACGAATTTGTATACGAGTGTTGAGATGATATCTTGCAAATGAGCGATGAAATACAATTTGTACAAAAATATATATTTCATCGATGTTCATATACTAAGTATTAATTATTTATTAGTATCATTATTTCCTGTGGGAACCTTTTAAAAGTAAAACATGACTCCGTGCCTTTTAGCATCAATGGTGATATATGTATTTATTTTCTTTATTGAACGAACATGAAAGAACAGAATTAAGGAAGATGTGCAGTCACTGATTGATTGAACGATATTAGCAATCACTGAACCTTACGAGCGCTGGCCATAATATTAAATGAAAGATCACTTAACTGTTAACTACTAATTTTAGGTTATTTCTCAGTTAACTACTAGACCCATTGGCACCCTCTTTTAGGGGTTAAGATCAATATGTCTTTTTATAGATCTTTTGATTTTTTATTTATTACGCGTATACCTTAATTCAGGCTTTGTTAACGTTTTCGAAACCAAACCCCGATCACCCCTACCACTTGAGAAGAGGAATTACTCCCGCCCCTCCCCCCACTGGTTGCATTGCATATTCCAGAAAGGTGTTTCAGCGTGAAAATCAGTTTCATTGATTTTTTCTACTTGTGTGATGAAATACCAGCTTGTCAGCGCGTGAAATGACTTTAAACTTGTGGCATGAGATGGCAGGTAATGCCGGTTATATATAGGACAATTAAACAGTAAAGCATGTTATTGATAACTGCCCTTTTACTTGACACTAAGTAAAGTTGTATAAAGTTGAAACTCATGGTAAGATGGTTTGAATTTTACATTTGACCGTTATCTATTAACATTGTATTCCTTGGTATCGATGTAAAGCCTACAGGAAGTAACAAAGTTATTTTTTATTTAAAGAACTTTTTTACATTAGTCACTGTTTTTTAACTATTATTCTCTCTCTCTCTCTCTCTCTCTTTCATGTAAAGAAGTGTATGACACTTATGAAACTATCGTCCTCAAATAAAGGTGCATTCATTCATTCATTCATTCATTCATTCTCTCCCTCCCTCCCCCCCCCCCCCCTCTCTCTCTCTCTCTCTTTCCCTTTCTCTTTCTTTCTCTCTCTTATAAAAGCTTTCCTTTTTTTTCATTTTTAAACAACTTTTACTAGACAATCACGTATATCATATTTTACTTGCAAATGCGTCAAGTATGTAATGAGTTTTTTTTCCCCACAGAACAAAATGCGCTGCCTATTTCTACTGGTTGTAGCTTTGTGTCTCGATGATTGTTGGTTCGTACAAATCCATTTATATTTTCTTTAATTATTATTTTTCTCCTTTTTGCTTAATTGTCATGGTTTGAGTGGTTCGGCTTGAGGCTCCAGGAAACTTCTTAGAAATTATTAGGTCGAAACAAATAAAACTCGCACTTTTTAAAAATTTGAGTTCCCTGCGCCATCTTGAAAGGTAATCGTGCCTTTGCATCGAAGCGAGACGAACGATGAGCTTGCAATGTTAGAGACCTTTTTGAACACCTTGGACAATTGTTCACATACACCGTTCTCATAATGGCTGACAAGTCATTAGTTTACAATAGAAGATATAAAAGCACATGAAATGCGTTCATAGAATGAAAGTAAAGAAAAGTATAGAAATTGACTTTTTGTTTTGACCTGAATTCGCGCTATCCACCTTTATTTTGTATGAGCAGCTTTGCTCAGCCTTGCAAGATGACTGGGCGCCCTCGTTTTTATGCGCTCGTCAGCCATTATGAGAACGGTGTATGTCTCTATCATCGCAAGCTCATCGTTCGTCTCGCTACGATGCAAAGGCGCGGCTACCTTTCAAGATGGCGCAGGGAACTGCAGCTGATCTCCTTTAAGTAAATTCAGTGTATGAGGAACGAACTAGATGGTATCAAAAAAATTCCTTATACTCCCTTAAGAGTTTCTGATCTATCGTATTGCATTCCTTCTTCTCCAACCGCAAACAGTTATTCTCATTATCATTGTTTTAGGGGACGTCGTCTGCTCAAGAATACAGCATTTAATTCCTCTGCTCTATCAAGGTATGCCAAGAAACGCACAATGGCATCAACAACGCCAAAGTACTATGGTTGCTTTGAAGGCTCGCGTTTGTCATTCCAGACCACCCAGCTTAATATGAACAACAACAATGATATCTGCCAAGAGTTTTGTAAGAATGCCGGCTACATGTTCTCTGCTACTCACAAGGAAACTTGTGGATGTTTTTCAAAGCATCCATTGAATGAGGTTTCGGGACCACAGCACGGTGCAGATACAGTTCGAGTAATGAATGATGGCAAAAAGTGTAACATTGTTTGCCCAGGAAAGAAAGGTGTTGGTCAGTGCCTTAAAGAGGCCAATTGCTGCGGAGGTGATTTGACGTATACGGTCTATCAAGTTGGAGGTTAGTGACACGTGAAAATATAATTAGCAATTATTCTCCGAAGGCGAAGTGAATATCGGGGAATATTTACCGAGACGCGAGTCGTCTTCGAGCCGCGGTGAGGCAAATATTCTCCATATTCACTGAGCCTGAGGCGAATAATTGTTTTAGCATATACCAACTTGTGTACAGAGTAACTTATTTTTATATACAATAATTCAATAAAAACAAACAAACAGAAACTTTTAGTTTGCGTGACAAATTCACGCAAAATTTTTAGCAAAACTTTTAGGCCATACTTCGTTGCCTTTTTAGTATTGATAGGAATGCCATTTACTTTCATTTTTTCAATTTCCTCATCGGAAATTGTAGCAAAACGATTGCTGGCAGATGCCATTTTGTTGCCGACTCGATATTTCGAGATTCAGAGGTGAATATCGTACAATATTCACCTCCAATTAACCAATGAGCGTGCGCGATCTTAGGAAGTACACAAGTTGATATATGCTAACTTTTAATATTTGATATATTTCCGGATCCAACTGATCACGAAAACAATTGACACAAAACAAAAAATGTTTTTCATTTGAATCTTACCATGAAGACAAAGTCAGACAAATCTTTTTATAGAACTGGTCTCAGCTTTTCGTTTTGCTATTGTTTTATTGGTAAGGGAATGGGAGGGGGAGGGGTCAAACCTTTTGATGTTGATGAAAGCTTTTTCTCATTGTATTGAGAAGAGGGTCATAATTTTGAGGGGGGTCATGATTTTTTACTAAATGAAAGGGGGAGGTCTACAATCATTAAAAAAAATTACTACGAATCCCCCCAGCCCTCCCCCACCTGTAAAAAACGTACTTTCTCTAATTCAGACTCCGAGGTGCATGCTTTTCCGTTTTTCACAAAACCTAACATTGAAGTTAAATTCCAAATCATATGCTGCATGTTAGTTGATTAGCCGTGTTTGACTTCGATCTGCCCAGAGTTTGATTCAGGTTTCGATGAAATTTGAAGTAAAAACTTCAATCATCATTTTGTCGATGGTATTGTCTTCCAGGAGTGAACAAAAAACGCTGTTCTACAGCCCTACTGGAGGAACTGCAAAAAAACGGTGTTGATTTGGCTAAGTCTACACTGCCTACACAATGCCCTGAACCTGCATCCAAACGAACTGAGATGTCAAAAGGTACGTAGATTGTTAAACAATGTTATAATATACCAAGTCAGTTTCAAGTCAAGTTCATTTTACTACCATGCCACTTCTAATTGGCCAAGAAGGTACCAAGTGGTTAAATATATCACATTTTACTGTTTTTCAGTATATTGAACCGTTCTAAGAGGGTATCACATTTATTAGCCTGCGTTTAGTTAGTTAGGGCGGCTGTACGCAGGCTACACATTTATTCACCGAAGAATAACAATTACAAATTTCTCGCGCGCTGATTGGTTACTTTTTATCATCAATAAGAGGACAGGCAGATAAACTGACGTCAACGAGCGCGCGCTCTTTCCGTTGGTTGTTTTGATCGCTAAAATCGTTATCGTTTTTGTTATTGTTAAAAACAAATAGTTTTTTATGCGTCTGTCCTTTTATTGACGATAGATTCGGTCATCACATTGTCAAAGTGGTATGCGGATCCACTCAGCTACACCTCGTGGATCCACACTACTTCGACAATGTGATGACGCAATTTATCGACAATAAAAGGACAGACGCATAAAAAACTGATGTTTATTTGTTAAAGTGATATCACCGGAGAAAGCTCAGATAGTCACATAGCTACGAAGTTGTCTCTCGTAACGTCTGCGCATGCTCTGAATCCGTATGCAAATTAGTCAAAACATCTTCATGTAAAAATACGTAAATTGCCTTTCAAACATGCCTGAGAAAATGGACTTCACAATGCTTGAAACTTAAGGCTAATTCTTTCATATTGTGTTTGTTAATACAGTATCTTGGTCTCAAAAAAGTATACTCGCGAAATGTTTTGTATACTTGGAGAAAACAAACATTTACTTTCGAATTCTCTCTCAAACTCTTCTAAATTCATCTCGTGCTGAAAGGCACGTACGCGCAAACTCAGTGTCGTCCCTCGTATGATAAATACACCTAATTATAAGAAGGTTGAAACATTATAAAACAAATTACGAAAAAGCAAATTAGAAATAAATAGCAATGAACTTCCTTCTCGTGCAGTTTATATTCTTCTTTTTAAAAGCTCCTTTTGAGCAATCTGCACCGCAAGGCAACCGTACGAAATTAATATTTTCAACAGGATGTTTTTTCATTTCTATTCATGTCAATATAATAATAAATAATTAATATAAGTTAGTATTTTCCTAAAATTATTATGTTTGACGTGCAATTTGAATTAATGGTTGAAAAGGACCAATAAGAAAAAAAATTAGTATAAGTAATAGGACTCCATGTTGTCTAATTGAGAAATAATTGGACGAGGAAAATTCCGAGGACTGACAAAATTTAATGAAGCCGTGCTGGCCGAGTCCAGTTTGGCAGGAATTTTTCGAGTCTAATTATTTCTTGATTGGGGAGCATGAAATCCCATTACCTATTAATTATATAGCTGCCTAATTAATCCCACATCAACAAGACCTGTCCAATTAAGAAAATAATTGGACAGTTACCTATATGGGATTAATGAGAACCTGTGTAATTAGTAAACTTAGCCGACTACAGCCTTTCTCTTACACTACATCTGTAACAAAAAAATATGATTTAATATTATTTTGCCAACATTCCTCAATTTCTCTATAAATTATTTACTAAGTATTAGAAATTCTATTTTTCTGTTATAAGAGCCTACTTTAAAATAATTATTAACATGTGCAGTTGATAAAGGAGCTTATAGCTTTTGACAGATATCCTCTTTTCTTTCATTCTTATCTCATTTTATTTTTTGATTTGTTTTGATTTTGATATTTTAGATTGTAATGGAATTGTAATGGATCCGAGTACGATAGAAAAGGACGAGAAATGTGATGAAAATTACGACACGTTACCTAAGCCTTGGGCGTGTTGTAGCCCTTGTTGTGACTGGCTAGTAAAGTTCTTGTGTATCGATGGCACTGTGGTGAAGTGTATTGATAAATGAATAAATGAATAAATGAATAAATGAATAAATGAATAAATGAATAAATGAATAAATGAATAAATGAATAAATGAATAATGAATAAATGAATAATGATAAATGAATAAATGAATACAATGAATAAATGAGAAAATGAATAAATGAATAAATGAATTAACTGAATAAAAATAAATGAATAAATAAATAAAGAATACCTGCCTCCCTGCCTCCCTGCTCCCTGCCTCCCTGCTCCCTGCCTACCTGCCTCCCTTGCCTGCCTCTCTGCCTACCTGCCTCCATGCCTCCCTGCCTCCCTGCCTTCCCTGCCTCCTGCCATCCCCCTCCCTGCCTCCTGCCTCCCTGCTCCCTTCCTCCCTGCCCTATGCCTCCCTGCCTCCCTCCTCCCTGCTACCTGCCTTCCTGCCTTCACCCCTGCCTTCTTACCCTTCCTGCCCCCCCCCTGCCCCCATGCTTCCTTGCTTCCCCCTTCCCCCCTTCCCCACAGGAACCAAGTAACCAACCCCCAACCCACCAACCCACCCACCAACCCCACCACCACCAAACCCCCCCCCCCCCACCACCCCACCAAGCCCACCAACCCACCACCAACCCACAACCCACCACCCACCCCCACCACAACCCACCAACCCACCACCCCACCACCCACACCCACCACCCACCAACCCACCAACCAAGGAAGAAGGAAGAACGACCGAACGAAGAACGACCGAACGACCGAAGGAAGAACGACCGAACGACCCGAAGGAAGGAAGGAATTCGTTTTGAGCAAAGTCCCCTGGAGCACGGTGGATCCGGTTAACACTGTATAAATGAATGCGAGCAAGTTCTGCATCTCTGAGGCGAACCTCTGTATAACTAACACTAAATTAACAGTCATGTGCAAAAAAAAAGAACAAACAAACAAACAAGCAAACAAACAAATAAACAAACGAACGAACGAACGAACGAACGAATAAATAAGTAAATAAATAAAGAATAATAATAATAATGGCCCCCTAAAAGTTTGCATAAAATCTATTTGCCTTCTCCCTCTATTTGCACCAGCCCTCCCCCCTTTTGATAAATGACATATTTCTATTACCTAAAAGATCAAACCTTCAAGGGGGGTTCCGTGAACCCTTCGACCCCCCCTCCCCCCCCTGGATCCGCCACTGTATTACATTAATGGGTTCGCAACATTTTAATTCGCTATTTTCAAAACATCGCGAAATTAATTGAAGCGAAAAAGTATGAGCTTTAGCACGGTTACAAATAAGAATAAAACTAATCCGAGACAATCTTTTGTTCCTCATTACTGTCACTTCAAGCTTCTTTAGAACATGTATCTAGATCTCGTTGCATCTTGTTGTGCTTTATTCAGTTACTTAATAAAGTCGTTTTTTGATCAACAAAAAAGGAAACTGTTGTGTTTGAATTAAAACAGGTAATGAATAACTTATTCTACGAAATCGTGAAATTAAAGTGACTTAAGGGTTTTTGTTTGTTTGTTTATTTGTTTGTTTTTTGTTTTTTGTTGCAAAATCGCGAAATTAAGGCGAAAATTTCATGTAATAAGGGAGTGTTCATAATTTATCTAGAGGGGGGTCTATGATGACTTTTGTTATTTTTTAAAGCCCCCCTGATAATCTATGGGGAAAAAATTTGGCCCCCCTCAAGAGATTTTAATTACTCAAGGGAAAAAGGGAAAATATCGTGCCCCCCGCCCCCTCCCCCCCCACCCCCCCCCACCCCCCCCCCCTCATGGCATGACCAACCTACCATATAAGTTCAATTTTTGATCTTAAAATCTACATTTGAAGAATAATATACACGACTTTCATAACTGGCTGCTGCTAATTCGCATAAACATTAAAAATCAATGTTTTTGGAGTGAAAACCCTTTTAAATCATAGATCTTGTTGATTTAGATAAGGCGTGTGAGTTCCTACTTAAATTAATAAATCCTTTACAAGATGTGTCAGCATTTGAAGTTTTGAAAATACACCAAAACGAGGCCACCAAGGCTTCCAGTGATAAATACATACAAAACTCTCTATTTTCGTTCTTTCATAACTTCTTTGGTTTGCAGTCAAATTCTACAAAATTTCTGGAAATAGTTTTCGTGAAGTATTTTCTCAGATATAGCATTAATAGTTTCTGGTTAAAAAGGCTTCATTTTCTCTATCTGAAAAAACTGAGTTATGAAAGTCGTCTATTGGAGCTTTAAAAAAATATTGCTTCAGTTAAACATGGTTTCCTAATAATAACATGATGCTATTAAACTGAATAAAGCTTTAATAAAAAACAACTGGCATCAAGAAAAAGGAAGATTGACTTGTTAGTTTGACACAATAAATTATAATCATCAATCTGTCAACATTTTAGACACTTCAGTTATATGTATATGTGACTTTATGTTAGCAATATATATATACAGGTTTTTTTTGTCTTCGTTTATCACAAAGCTACTTTCTTTCTTCCCCCAGTAATAAATATACTAACTATCATAATAATGGCCCACACATTTTATTGATGACTCTTAATTTATTATATTGGAGTGATATGAAGGTGTATACACAAAAGGGGGGGTACGTGACCCGACCTTTAATCGGCGGATTCAAAACATAAATTATTATAACAAATACTCGAGTATTTCAATGACAAACCAACGAACAAGTAAACTTTAC
>NW_028292576.1:7274959-7344580 GCF_029948245.1 Actinia tenebrosa | reverse complement strand
AAGGTCAGTCTGATTTGTACATAATATAAGGTGGCTACTACAGACACCACTGTAAATAGACCCTTTTCGAGTTCCAATTTACCGCTGTGTTTCTTGATTACAGGCTCATTTACTCAGGCCTAGCCTCGATTTTTGTGAAGAATATTCACGTGTTCCAATCAAGGTCCGTCAAGTTTCAAAGTGTTTGAAGTTGTGCATTCTTTACTTTACCGTTGGTATTTGTGAATATTTAAACACTGATGCGAGGATAAGCCTGAGTAAATGAGTCTGTAATCAAGGAACACAGCGGTAGGTAATTTGGAAGTCGAAAAGGGTCTACTCTATACTTTCACATCCCCATAATGCCTTGCGTCTTTGGGGGGTAACCAATCAAAAAACTGTCCAAAATTGAAAGGTTTCTTAATTGAATTTATACTATACCTGCTTTTATCTGTACAATACTGATTATCAGTTTATTCCAAATTATTTTTAAGTGTACAGATCATCAAGAGATTTGGTCTTACAGAAAATGTATTGACTTACGAAAAGTTTTTAAAATTCACCTTAAACGTCTTCAAGCTTCTATCTTTTTCTGTTTTTTACTTCTTTATTTTATCTTTGGATACCAAACAAGGTATATTCAACATTGTCTGATCAGCCTCTGAGCAAAGTTAGTGGGTTTTTTTACCCTCTGGTTACCCCCCAATGACGCAAAGTATTATAGGATGTGAAAGTAGAGAATTTGAGAAAATCCGCCGTTCCCTATTCTCTATACTCTAGTTTCTTCGGTCTTCCTGTGGCGTTTTTTATATTCTAAGCCGGCTAACAATTGTCAATTTTAAGTATAATCTTAGACTTGAATATAGAGTTTCTCGATCTGGATCAACCAGTGTTTCTGAGGCGATGATCCGATGATCCGTTCCCTATTCTTTATACTCTAGTTTCTTCCGTTTTCCAGCGGCGTTTTTTTAATATTCTAAGCCGGCTAGCAATTATCCAATTTTTAGCACAATTTTAGACTTGAATATAGAGTTTCTCCCACTGTGATCGGTCGATCAACCAGTATTTCTGAGACGGTAATCACTGCTCGAGCGATGATTATGAGGCTTTCCAAGTTTGCCAGAATGAAGGTAATACTTTAAGCGTAAAATTATACTAAACCAATTATTCCCCTCAGGCGCAGTGATAATGGTGAATATTTTCCTCGCCGCTCGAGACTCGCGGCTCGGTAAATATTCCAACGGTTATCACATCGCCTTCGGCGAATAATCGTTCAATATAAGATTTATCGCGTATTTTTTATTAATTTAAAATATACTGATAGACTGATGGGGAGGTTAAAAGCGCGCTAGATAAATGGAAGAATATGTCTGCCTTTTTTTTGTTTTTTCTGTCTTCGTGATTGAGGTATCTCTTTCTTGTTTCGTTATTGATGTCTTTATTTGTAGTTGATTTAGGAGGGGAGGGAGGAAGGGAGGAGGGCTGGAGGAAGGAGGGAGGGCGGAACGGGAGGGATGGAGGGATTGGGAAGGAGAAGCTGGAGGGCCGAGGCAGGAAGGCGGGAGGGAGGGAGGGTAGGGCGGGGGGGGAGGGAGGGAGGGAGGGGCGGCGGGGAAGGGGGCGGCCGGGTGGGGGGGGGAGTGAAGGAGGGGGGGGTAAGGAGGGAGGGAGGGAGGAAGGGGGGGGAAGGGAGGGGGGGGGAGGGAGAGGGAGGGATGGAGGGAAGGGAGGGAGGGAGGAAGGACGAAGGAGGGCGGAAGGGCGGGAAGAGGGAGGGAGGGGAGGGAGGGGAGGGAGAGGGGGGGGAGAGCGGGAGGCGGTGCGGTGGTGGGTTGGAGGGCTTGTCGGGTCTCGGAGTGGTCCCTGGTCAGCTTTAATTTTTCTTTCTTCTTTCTTCCTTCCTTCCTTCCTTTCTTTCATTCTTTCATTCTTTCATTCTTCCCTCTAATGATAATAACAATAATAAATCCTTTATTTAACGAGGGTGGCACTAAATAGCAAAAACCGTGGCCCTCTACATACAATAAGCTATAAACTATAAGAGACTATTAATATTACTAGGATTGAAAAGATATCAAAAAATTTAGATAAAAAATTATATAGAACAGTGACGATTGAAATAATTAATTAATTAAATATGATTAGATAATTAATTAATTAAATATAATTATTTATTTATTTATTTAATCAATTAATTAATTAATCTAATTAAAGGAATAAAATATATAAATCAAATTAAGTATAAAAATGAAATTATATTATAAAATGATTAAAGGATTTCTGAATTTCTAAAAATGTTTTAAGAGATTTAAAAGTATTAAAAGAATCCATTTGGTGAAGACCTAAAGGCAAGCTATTCCAAAGTTATTTGAGATGTTGTTACACTAAAAGACCTCTGCAGAGAATGACTGTGAACTAAGGATATTGATTTTTAATTTTATATTTTATTTTATTTTAAATGGGATATAATTTATGTACAAAGTATCACCAGCAATGTACTTTGTCATTCTTTGAATGGTATGATTGTATTAACATTCTAGCTTTTTCTTTCAAAATGTATGTTTGTGTATATCAACATGTACATGTTATTGTATACTATGTGTTGTTGTGGTTGGTTTTTTTTTTGTTTTTTTGGGGGGTTTTTTTTTTGTTTTTGTTTGATTTTTGTTTTTTTTGGTTTAGTTTTTGTTGTTGTTGTTGTTGTTTTGTTGTTGTTGTTGCTGTTGTTTTTTTGTTCCAACTTAGTAGGAGATCTAGAGCTCGAATCTTTTGAATTTAATCTATTTGATTTATATTTATCCCATTTAAATTAAACTTTAGTACCTGTAAAACATGCTTAGATTAGATGAAACCCTTGTGATATAATATATATCATAATAATTGTTTTCCATAAATCTTGTATTATGGCTATATACGTATAGCTATTTCATAAAAATTGTCTTATAAAAGCATTAGAAAAAACCTTAGGAAAAGCATTTTCAAGTCATTTAATGTTGTGTCAACATTAAATGGTCATATTTGTAGGGAAAATTAATAGCACTTGATGGCAAAGCTTTAAAATCACTCACCTCAACCTCATGATTTTTTCTAAATCCTATTTTCAAGTAAATATTGAGTCTCATTTTTCCATTAAAATGAAGGTCACATATATCGTGATGCCTAATGTATACCAAATAGACATTTCCAATGAATTTAAAAATTGAAGTAATAATAAAATTCCTTCTTATTTACCTGGTAATCTTCTTCTTCATGTAGTAATCATCATCATTTATCATTGTCATTATCATTTCCATGTCAACTGGCTTTGTTTCTTATATTAACCTCTTAGTATCATATGATCTCTTCTTCTGTTGTTTCTTGACATATATATACAACTATTTATTGACCCCCTAGTAGCAAAAAAACTTTTTGTTAGTTGAGAGAATTTCCGATGTCAAAGTTTGAATGATTCTCAAAAATAAATACAAGCCAGTTGGATATAAGCAAAAACAAATAATGAATTATGTCCACCCCCCCCTCTTTCTGTGGTAAGTTTATCTTGGGAGTTTTTGTGTTCTTTCTCCCTCTTTTATTGTTTAGTTCCTGAAAATATCAACACTCCCACCACAAATTTGTAAAAGGAACCCCCTAAATTCGGGAACTTCCACTTTTTTCCCATAAAAACTCCAGAATTTCCCTCCTTAGTTGGGGTATGGAACCACACAAGTCCATCACTAAACCCCAATTTCAAGATTTGCTCCACTTATTGGTCATGCACAAAGGTCTTAGTAATGTGAGACTTTGTGCATTATGCTCAAGAAGAACTTTTAGTTAGTTGTAAACATCTCCTTTTTGTCCCTGACAAGCGGAGCATGTATTGTGTTATTTAAAGAAATTAAATGATATAAACAAGAGCATTAAATACAATATTTTTTGAAAACAAAGTAAAAAAATGAAACAGCACAGTACTATTTCAATTAGCTGATAAAAGTCTTTGAGTCTCATTATCTGCTCCAAATGGGGATCAAACACTGACCACCATGTGCTGTCAGCCAGAAAGAATTATATTGATAACTTGTGATTCAGCTAATGAACATTCTGCATGATACAAATAAGCCTTTTCATAATTTAAGAATCGATTCCATTGCGCATGCGATTTTATCCCGAATTTCTCACCTTCCTTTGTCTAAACCTTCTTTTGTTCTTAATTAAAGTGTATATGACACGAAAACATTTCATCGTTTAAAATGTATAGTTTGTTAATAATAATGAATATATGGTAATAAAATTTGTTTCAAAAGCTTATTTCTTGAGATATGTAAGAAAAGTTAGCCAAACTTGTGACGTCATTTTGTTGACACGTACTCTAGATTGGGTAGTAATGCACAAAATATAAATTGTAATTCGTATAAAATAACAACAAAAGGCATATTTTATTAAACTTCATTTGATAGCTTACGTAGTACTCTTCAAATGTTGGGGAACTGAAAAGTGTACTACCTGAAATTAAGATTCTACATTCAAACATATTTCATGTATTTGCAACTAAATCTGGAGACTTGTAAACAAAATGACGTCACAACTTGTGCTAAATTTTCTTGAATTTCTAGAGAAATACGTTTTTGAAACAAATTCAAATGTGATATTCTTATTAATGCCAATAAAATACACATTTTTAACATTAATATTTTTTCGTGTCATATGCACTTTAAACAAAGAAGGTGAGAAATTCGGGATAAAATCGCATGCGCAGTGGAATCGATTCTTAAACTATGAAAAGGCTTATTGCCATGACATCAAGGTGACACCAGACAATACTTTGATTGACAGTTTGAAAGGACCCATGATGCATTGCAGTCATATGCATGCCAAGTAGTGAGCAAAATAGATGGCATATTACCCTGAATGTGAGCCATTTATCCCCTCTTTGAAGGTAAGTTTTAAAATACAAAAACATATTTAGCTCTCAAAAACAGGTTTTGAGCAACCAATACCAAGTTTCAGTTAAAATAGCACGCTTAAGACGTCCAAACTTTGACAATGCCGCCTTCTAAGTCAAAGGTGACACAGTGACACTGTGAGTTCGACGAACTTTGTTGACTGCAAAGCTCTTAAAATTAGGTTTACTTTACCTGTCTTTAAGAAGTACTTTCATTTATAGTTGTCTTTGACGTCGGTTCTGCATAAATATTGTATTTTTCCAGCAAAACGTAAAGAAACAATGAGCTGAATGTAATGTCAACAGTTCTGTCCTGGAATATTTTCAGCTGCCTCGTTGTCATGATAATTCATGATAATTTATTCGCCTCGTTTTCAATGTTATATATTTCGAAAATTGGCATGGTTTTCACCACCGGATTGTCCGGTTTTGCTTCCTCCGCAAAGCCGTGCATGATATAAAAAGACCAGGGCCCGGCGCTATCCGACAGATAAATCTTATCCAGTGGATAAAGATATTTAACGGATTATTAGGATTTATCCGTTGGATAGAGCTATCCACCCTTCGTACAACCACTTACAACCGGGCCCAGTCCTTTTATCATCCATTTGCAAGACGTAACAAGATATGAATGCAATTCGATCTGTGAGTCTATTAGCCATGCCCTTACTTACGTCACTGCCCAAACGGTTGTTTCAGGACTCGATCTGTGAGTTCGCCATGCCCCATAGTGACTTAGATCAGCCCAGAGGTTGATTCAGGGTTCGATCCGTGAGTCATAGTCGTACCCAGCTGACTTAATCAGCACAAAGGTGCCAAAGTTGTTTCAGGTTATCGAATTTTAGTGTTGCGTTGGCTACGTTTCTTTCTTCTCCACAATCCCCTCCTCCTCCTCCTCCCATCCTCTAATCGTAATGTCTCCTCATCTCTCACTCTCTTTCCTATCCTTTCTCATCCTCTTCCTCCTCTTCGCCTTGCTCGTTCTCCACTTCCGCTCTTTCTTTTCTTTTCTTTTTTTTTCTTTTTTTCCTCCTTCCTCTTTTCTCTTCTTCAGCACGAGAACATGCAAACTTCCACTCTTTCTTTTCTTTTCTTTTCTTTTTCTTTTCTTTTCTTTTCTTTTCTTTTCTTTTCTTTTCTTTCTTTCTTTCTGTCTTTCGTTTTTTTTTTTTTTTTCTTTCTTTTTTTTTTTACTTTCTTTTTTCTCCTTCCTCTTTTCTCTTCTTCAGCAAGAGATCATGCAAACTTCCGCACTTTCTTTTCTTTTCTTTCTTTTTTTCTTCTTTTCTTTCTTTTTTTCTTTCTTTTCTTTTTTCTTTCTTTTCTTTTCTTTTCTTTTTCCTTTTTCCTTTTTTCTTTTTTTTGCTTTCTTTTTTCTCCTATCCTCTTTTCTCTTCTTCAGCAAGAGAACAAGCAAACTTCCCAAGAAAAAATGAAGAGACCTGTAACATGATATACCTCTTTTCTCAAGGTTGCGCACTCATCCACGTTAAGAAACTTGATCGGCCCACGAAACCAGAACAGGAGCTTTATAATGACAGTTATCAGATACTTTTCCATGAGATTTTTTCGATAAGAATTCATAAAATCGCCATTATTTCCCTTCTAAATATAAAACTGGCTTCTCAAAACTACTGGATTTGCGTTTTACAGTTTTGTGGCCCGTCAAGATTGGAAGCGCACGCAACCTTGAGAAAACAGTCTATTAATAAATTGGTTAACTTGCTAAAGGGAAAAACAAATACTTGAAAATAATTAAATACTGCTTTAAATAAGGAAAGATTAATAATATGTACAGCCATTCTTAGATGGCTATATTCTAGTTTAATTCCTATCAACAATTCACATTTGAAACTTAGATAATATATCAACTAATTATTTATTTATTTCGACTAAATATTGTTTTTCCTTTCATAGATTTATCTATATTTTAATCCAATTCTTATTATCTTTAATATCCGGCTTTTATTACATGTTTTTTTTCTCTCTCTTTTTTCTCTCCCATAATTCATTTATTCTCATTCAAATTCCACGATCTCTTCCTTCCTTCCGATGCTTTCCTTTGCTTTCTTTCTTTTTATATCGTTTTATCTTTTCTCTTCTTGCTATCGTTAGTACCTTGTCGTTATTATTTCATAGTATTATACTGTATTCTAAATTAATTATTCTGTAGAACAAAAATACATGCGACGGATCACAAATTTACATAATCGTAGATTCGCAACCAACTTTATTTAATTCAATCAAACACTCGAACAGACTGTGAACAAGTTTTTACTTGTCCTTGGCACAAAGTGATAACTATATCTAGATTATGTGGCAAATTTTCTGATCAACACCAAGAAGAATAATACTGCCTTGATATAAAGACTACAAAAGTTCTAGACTCTACATCTCTTGAAACCGTTTCATTGCTGACAAGCTCCGATCTGGCTAACGGTCAAAACTGAGGACAGTCTATCAAGTACTGAAGTCAAAAGTTTAGATACGCTTTTAATTAAACAGACTTCGAAACTACGTTTCCGAAAGAGGAATCCGTGTCTATTAAAAAAGACTGATTGGTGAAACACTCGATAGACGTATTTGATGTGGCTTTGAAAAAACATCTTGAAAAAGACTCCACTGAAGAAGCCATGTCGAATTATAGCGGTAACAGCCAAGCTCGAGTGCCAGTTCCTGAGTTTCACTTATGGTACTATATTATTGAAGGTGTCCTGGGTTTTTTAACCGTTATAGGCAATGGATTCGTAGTGTTTCTTATATCTACGCGTCGTCATCTTCAAGTAAACCATAACTTCTACATCGTCTCGCTAGCACTGGCTGATTTTCTCCTGGGTATTTCTCTACCAACCTTTTCGATCCTCTGCTCGTACTGTATGAAATGCGACTGGCTTGCATTCTACAAGTTTTTCAACTTTTTTGCCTTCAGCTCAGTCGCTAATCTATGCCTGATGACCTTTGATCGCTACTTTGCTATAATTTATCCTCTAATATACATCAATAGGATGACCAAGAAGGTCCTAATTGCATCTGTGGCGATAGCTTGGTTCGTTACTGCCGTTTTAGCCATGCTTCCATTTATATGGATGTACGATGCTGACAAAACAATCGTCAAGAAATACAACGATGCTTACTACCTGACTTTACTGGTTGTTTTTGAGCTTATACCTCTAGTAACTATGCCAATAGCCTATTTTAGAATCTTTAACGTTGTGCGGAAACACTCGATTCAAGTAACAACACAAAGAGACCAGCTAAGCTATAACAATCATCAACTGGAGATGAAAGATTCCAAGGAAAGCACGACCTCGAGCAACGAAAATCATGGACGTAACGACGAAGGAAAAGAAACCAAGAAAAAAAAGTCAAGCATCTTTCCGCTTGACAATGATGCCGGCCGTTCCTCAATAATAGTCCTTGGACTCGTTATACTTCTATTCTCATTGTGTTGGGCCTACGATATTTATATCACATTGTGCACAAGAGTCCATTTATGCCGGATTACAAACGTCCATGAAGAGGGAATATCAAACATCCTTATATACCTCAATAGCGCCGTTAATCCGTTCGTGTACTTTCTGTTCAAGAAGGACGTAAGGAGAGAATTGGGGGCTTGTTTGAAGAGGATTTGAATTGTTTGACGTTAATGGATCAATGTTGACTATAACCATTAATGCGCACTTTAGTGTCTAAATAATAATTAAGATGTCGTGACCAGATATATTTATGGGATCTGATGTCATATGCTTGATGCATTAGTTATCAGACTGAATGATCAGGACCGGTAAAGAATAGACTAGATTCGTGGTGAAGCGAGGTTTTCTCATACAGAAAACATGTCATTCCCTAGAGTATGATTTCTTTGTTAACGGTTGTACATGAAAAGACACATGAATATGAATACAATTCAAGCAAAGATTCTTATTCTCAAGAGAATGACACGTGTTCTGAAATGGTAAAACATCGCACCACAACGAATAAATTCCATTTAAAAATTATGCCCTCAGTCAATAGCCCATCTTTTTTCTTTGTTCTTACGCTAGTTGATCTTAGGTAAAATATATCGGAAGAGATAACTAGCTAAAAACTAGTGTGAGCTGCTTCGGTGTATCTAATGAAACAGTAATGATTAAAGGGTAAATTATACACCGTGAAAAGATGAAAAAACGTACTGACGTTTCGGACGCTAGTCCCTCGTCGGAGTAAAAGAGAGGAAAAACTATTAGCCAATCAGATTGCCAATCTGTTTTCGTAATAGGAATCCGCAATCCCATAGGCCTTTTCGCAGTCAGTGATGAGAATTGAGTAGCTTGTGTTGGCGGTTTTGGGTTACGTTGGATATGTTATGGCTTTCGACCCCCACATTTCGCTTTTTTTAGTTCTGCGCGGCTATTTTCGATCGACAATGCACAGCAATGGAAACCACTAAACAAAAGTTGCAAAAATCCACCCCCAAACGCCTGCTAAGCTGGTTAAGAATTGAGGAAATGTAAACACACAAGAAGGCGGACAAGGACAATGCAAAGAGAAGTGTCATCAAGAGTGTATTTTTTTTAACAAGAAATTCTTTATTTGTGGTAGGCGATGGGTTTTATTCTATTCTCGATCAAAGAAATCATGCTTTGCGCACCATCTCACACATAAGTTTATATTAAAGGTAAATGCAAAAAAATATTGACACTAAGCTATTCAGGTTGTCTCTTAAATCTACCACTATGTACATTAAAGAGTATTAACGGTGGTTCTGAACCTTTAAATTGCACTGCAGTTGACAGTTTCAATGTGAAATGTGAGACAGATGAAGAGTTCTAGAACAGGTGTACTAACAAAAGTAAATGTCATGCATCGATGATTTTAAAAGTATTTACTAACCGATCAGTTTTGTAGACATTCAGTAATTGAAATTTTTTATTTTGATGTGTTTTAAAAACAATCTGAATATTATCATAGATTATCATCGCGATCATCAAACGCCTTTGCACCTTGAAAATCAAGGGTAGTATAAATAGGGTTGGATTCCTGGATTCATGTGAGTTATTTTTCCAATATTTACAGATATCCGATTTGTCAGTTAGCCATCCCCCGACTTTGATCAGCCCAGAGGTTTTATTCTCTCCGCAAAAATCTAACACGTTTATTAACCAATATTCGATCTGTGAGGAAGCCATGCCCCGGCTTTGAGCACCCCAGAGCCTGGTTGTTTCAGGTTTTTGATAAAATGTGAAGGGATCATTATTCATTATTGCTTACTATCAATCACGTGACTTTTTGGAGTTGACTGGGGGGCAAACAAGCGGTTGACTGAGGGGCAACTAGCGGATGTTAAGTCAAAACATGTCAAAATAAGTCCTAAAACTATTGCATTTGACTATTTTCACGATATCAAACCAGAAAACAAGAGATCAAAATAACCTCCAAGATTCTACAAGCCATCAAAAACGCAGCTATTACCGGAAGTGACGTCTATTGATAGCAACCTATTATAGTCCATTATTTTCCAATATCGCGGCCTCAATAATTGTCATAATCGTCATTATTACCATAGTAGGTCATTGCCATCATCGTCATCATGTAAGCAGCATTCTGTACGTCGTCATAGACATCTATTATAGATTTGCAAAAATTGTATAGGTTGCTATCAATAGACGTCACTTCCGGTAATAGCTCTTTTTTGAAGGCTTGTAGAATCCTGGAGGTTGTTTTGATCCCTTTTTTTCTGCTTTGATGTCGTGAAAATAGTCAAATACAATAGTTTGAGGACTTATTTTGATATGTTTTGACTAAGCATCCGCTAGTTGCCCCCCAGTCAACCCGCGCTTGTTTGCCCCTCAGTCAACTCCAAAAAGTCACGTGATTAATAGTAAGCAATTGATGGAATTTCATTAACTCTGTTACATGTTACACCTTCCTTTTTCGCGCTACCTCAAAAAAAAAAAAAAGAAAAGAAAAGAAAAGAGAAAAAGAAAAGGTCATGTAGTGATACGCTTCTTTCAACCGGCCAGTACGCACGTATATTTTGTTATTTTAAACCCGACAGTCTATGTTAACAAAGAAGACAGCTTCCTGTCAGACGAACTAGGAGACAGCAAGCAACAGATGACCAAATATCTGCCAGTGCAAATAAGACTTGTGTAAAGAGAAAACTACCGAACTAACAAGATTAGTTTTTAGAAACGAGAGTAATTCACAACGAGTTGAGAACCATTTTCCAGTAAAATGTATCTCAATGCAACTTTCACCGGTCTTGACTTACCATCGAAATCTTCCGCTATCGCAGAATGGTATGACGTTTTATCTTTTCTTATTGCATTCATAGGGATAGTAGGAAATACGTTTGTGATTTACCTGGTAAAAACTCGCTCCTCTCTCAAAGATACAAGCAACACATTCATCATGTCGCTGGCTGTCGCAGATCTTCTGGTCAGTGTCATCATCCAACCTTCGAAATTTGCTTGTGACTTGCAACAAGAATATTGCAATGTCCAGCTCCAACGTATATTCAGTGAACTCTTCATTTACTGGTCTGTATACAATCTTTGTGGACTGACAATTGAAAGATATATTTCAATAGTCTTTCCGATGCAACGTTCCACGTTCATGTCCAAAGAAAGAGTTACTGTATGCATCATGTTATGCTGGCTGATTCCCTTTGTCAACTTTGGATTACATTTTCCATGGTTTTGTTCAGACTCCATCGAAACTAGAATGTTTTGGTTGAGAACCTTTACAGCTATAGAGACGTGCACCATGGTTGGGATTCCAGCTATTATTCTTGTAGTTTTGTATGCAAGGATTTTTTTCGTGGCGCAAAAACTTCGCAGGCTTACAGCCCATCAGATGGGAATTGTGAATTACAACAAGGACTTAAAAGACACGGTCGTAAGAAAAAATAGCTCAAACCCTGAGGTAAAAAATGCGATTGCTTTTGTGGCGGGAAGCTCTGAACAGAAAGAAATGCATGGAAGGAAAAATGAAGCGCGAGCAAAGGAAGAGGGATTCGAAAAAATGTCCCTTAACGAGACAAGGTGCCTGTGCGATGAAATTACCACAGAAGTCAATCGAGTTTGTGAATGCCATAAATGTCAATACCAAGAGCAGAATTGCAAGACGTTTTCTGCAGCTTCTACGAGCACAGATGCCAAAGGTAACTATCATAAAAATAGCCTAGTGCTTTCATTGGACGAGACAAATTTGTCAATCGAAAAAAATTATGACAAACTCAAATATGAAATTCAAATGTCAGACATAAGGGAAGCACCGAAAAAAAATTCTCGATTTTGGAGAATATGTTCTTGCTATCCAGTGTTGTATAGGATAGATCGTACAAGTATTAAAAACTCAAAGCAATCCATCAAAAAACGACTCGAGCAGTTACTGACTCCAAGACAAAGGCGTTCCGGGGTTTCTGTGATTGGGTGCATGATTGGAATATTCCTAATCTGCTGGGGAGTGGCGCTTTATTCGTCGTTTTGCTATTACTTTGCTCATTGTCCTGTTTCCAAGTCAACGCAGCGTGTCTCATGGATTCTTCTACTACTCAACAGTGCGGTCAATCCGATTGTTTATGCTCTGCTCAAGGTAGATATGCGCGCTGAATTCGTTCGCCTACTGCGAAGCTGGGTAAATAGACTTGCTAGCCTGAAGAGAGAAATAAAAATTAAACCTATGGCATGGAACAGCTGAACTGGCAATATATATCACACCGTTTGTTTTGTATTAAAACAGCAGAACATTTTCATTTTGGTTCTGGTATAAATATGTACAAATATATAGTTCGATTTTGTTTTGCTCACCGTAATATTCTTGCTTTGAAACCCGGTTAGCATAGCGCTATCTGGGCCCAATTGTACGATCGCGCTATTCAACGGATAAATCTTATCCAGTGGATAGATTTATTGGATAACAGCATCGACTTATCCACTGGATAAGGGTTTATCCGCCGGATAGCGCTATCCACCCTTCGTACAACCGGGTCTTGGCGGATCAGTCTTATCTAGTGGGTAAATTTATTTAAATTTATGCGTTGGATTTTTTATCCGATATTTTATCCGTTCGCCCCGGAACTAACATGTTATGTTTATATCAATTAATTACTTATATAAAAGAATTATTCTGACGTTGATATTTCACATGCCTCTGAAGGATGTGTTGTCGATAGTCTAAAGGGCGCTAATCCTTTCCTATCCTGTAACAACACAAGGCGTCCTTAAACAAACTTTAATATTGTACCATTATTTTTTGTTGATCCAACGTGTTTGGCATACGTCTTGCATTGAACAAAGAGTTTGAAAGAACTGTCGAAACTTTGACAACTCCACCCCCCCCCCCACCCACCCACCCACCCACCCCCTCCTCCCCCTTCTTTCCTACGGCTGATTCACAGATTAAGGAAACCTCAAATAACCTCTGGGCTGATCTAAGTCATATCACAGATAGAACCCTAAAACAAACTCTGGGCTCAGTCAAAGTCAGACCTCGCTTACTCACAGAACTGGAATTAAACATATATTCTTGGGGTGCAACCACATGACTCAAAATTCCCATGAGATATAAATAAAAATTAATAGCCGCCATCTTGGTTGATTTAACAAGAGAAGCTTATGAGGAATCCTTTGTTATCGTCAACCAAGATGGCGGCTATGACGTAACATCACCACATTAATAGGGTTTTACAGGGAAAAAATAAACAGAGAGCCTGTAGTGTAGGGATCGAACCTGAGACCCCAGAGGTGCAGCGAGAGTAGCGAGTGCGCTATTCCCAAGTGAGTAACATGACAAAAGACACAGCGGCCATATTGGTTGACATAAAAAAAGAATTCATTGACAATTCTTTTGTTAAATTCAACAAAGATGGCGGCTATGACGTCATGTGCAAAGAAAGAATAATTAATTACTGCTGTATTAAGTACATGTTCTTTCTGGATGATACACGGAATCCCTCAAAGTGTTTTTATCGTTCTTATTTTCTGTCATTTCTAAAGTCGTATTAGCCACAGAACTCTGAGTACAACAGAAAAGGTTCCTGATTTCCCTCTTGAAGTCATTCTTGAGTAGCGCATACACTAGAGGGTTAACCGCTGAATTCAAGTACAGCAGGACAATAGACACACAGACAGCGTTAGGTGATAGGCTACAAACGTGGTAGTGCCAACAAATAGACTTATAAATATCTAGTAGCCAGCAAAACACGAATAACATCACGACAGCTCCGATAACACGAACCGAACGCTCAGTACGATTACGCGATGCATTGTGGGAGTACTGATTATAATTCAGCTGCGCGATCTGATTGGCTGTTTGGCGAGCATGTCGGCGGGCAGTAAGGAGAATTCGAATGTACATCAGGAGCATAAGAACGGGAGGGAAGAACTCGAAAATCGCAAGCATTATGCTTGTGTGGATCCGTTTTGAGGTGGCAGCCACGTCAGGAGGGGCGTTAGACCAAGTAACGGGAATACAAGAGAGTATGACCGGCGTGACCCACGAACATGCCAATAATATTCGGATACGCGTGTTTGTCATATACAAGTGGTATTTCAACGGGTAAACAATCCCAAAATAGCGGTCAAAAGTCATGGTAAATATGTTGATGACGGCCAATGACATGAGACTATTGTAGAAAAGATAAAATATCCTCTTGTTGCATTTGAATCCGTATTCACAGATAGCTGACATCGGAGGAAGGAAAAGTCCGATGAGGAAATCCGAGATACTGAGTGACAAGACAAACCAGTTGACAGGTGTAAGGAGACGACGCCTGGTAACCAAGACGTATATGACCAGACCATTTCCAGATACAGTGACCATGGAAATGAACGTGTTTATTATCCAGTACCAGAGTGGCTTTTCTGTAGCCCCTCCATTGACAATGATCTCACTGTTGTTGATTGTCGAGTTGTAGTCAATCATAGCGTATATATACAGATTTTTCTGAAATCAAGAATAGGAAAGATCTTTGGGATGCATTCATTCACGAGAAACCAATCACTGCCACCTAAAAATATGGGCGAATAAAATTTGTGGTCGTACGCCAACATGGCTACCATGAATTCGCGAGATTAAAAAAAAAGGTTTGTTTGGCAGATCTTTCGGATGCGCGCATTCATTCGTTCACCCAGGTGTGATCACAGAAACATGCATGTGCAAAATATTTAACAATTCGACAAACGAGGGTGCGCATTCGAGCTATATTCACCTGTAGGTAACCAATGACCGCGCCGGATTTAGTATATTCACTTGTGTAAAAATAATAAAAGAAGACATTGAAGGCGCACCAATATGGCTACAATGAAGACGCGTGGGGAAAAAGATTCGTATTGGGATACACGCATTCACTGAAGAATATAAACACAGAAAAAGCTGTACACGAATCGTAGAAAATCCTTCCACGGTAAACCGAGAAAGCTATATATCATTAAGTCACGCGAAGCCAAAGAAGAAGAATACACCCACTCACTAGAAATATAATCACAGAAAAATGTAAGCGGAACACAAGAAAATGTTTTTTCGGGACACTAACATCCATGGCAACCATAATGTGGTAAGGAAAAAAAAGATAGGAAATAAGCGCGCTATATCACTAGTGATTAAAAAAAACATCTGCAAGATTCAGTATCCTGCATATATATAACTTTAATCAAAAATTTGCTTTACTCAAAAACTTTTCATCTTTATAATCAATTTGACATTCAATATGCGCTCCAATTCTCTTATCAAAATGATCCAAATTCAATTATCGGGACTTTTTGTCTAGCCAAGATTTCTTTACTCAGAAACTTTTCATCTTAACTTTCTATTGACATTCAATATGCGCTCCAATTTTCTTATCAAAATGATTCGAATTCAAATATCGGGATGTTTAAAATATCTGAATCAAAAAAATTTAACCGCGCTTTGTACTTTTGTCGTGTATGTTACACCAGGAGAAAATTGCCCCCGGAGATACGGGATTTTTTCGCTTCGCTATCATCCTATTGATACATGCTCTAAAATTACGTTTATTATTGGTCGGTAATATTTAAAATGGCTACAAAAATTGAAAGCAAATGTTTAGATTTTCTTCAAAATTCTTATTATAATGTTGGCAAGAACAATATTTGTTTATCTTATTTTTTTTACTAACGCCATGCAAGAAAAAAAACCCGGATATTAGAGAGTTTTAGATTGACTTTTTTTCCTCCCCGCAAACGGCAAACGTGACCACGTTTTCATAGTTTTTCTGTACTTTACTGTACCTTTTACAAACCTTCTCACCAAGCGCAAATACTCTTTTGTTTTTCTACTACTTGGACTTTCTGCGATTCTTTTTCAGTAATTTAAAAGAATTTTTTACTGGTCAACTAACGTTTCACGTTTGCCGTGAACGTAAATCTAAAACTCTCTATTGAATTCGTTGCACGCAAGTCTTTCCAATTAACCTTCAAATTTCTTGGCAATCATTATATTTATTCTCAATTTCTCGGAGGAGCGGAGGGAAAATTAATATATATTCTTTTCGAAATAGATTAACGAATTTTAATTAACAACATCTTTTATCGGTCTACAGTGATCCTAACCTGCTTATTGCTTCATGTAATATTGGAAGTTACTACATATATCATTAGCTAATCATGGGCATTAATTAATAAGAGAATACAATCAAATTAAAAGTTGTAACTTAAAATGATAGAGAAAGGCTTTCGTAAAAATTCTGTGAATTACATTAAATTATATATATAATATTACTTATATACCATGTCAAGAGGCTGACAAGTGTTCTTATGCTTAAAATAAGTTTCCTTCTCTCTCTTCTCATCTCTCTCCTCGCAGTCTCTCCGCTCGAGCTGCTAGGTCTGAGCTCATAGTATCTTAGATCTCTCTCTCTCTTCCTCTCTCTATCTCTCTCTCTCTCTCTTCGATTTTTTTTCTTTTCTTTTTTCTTTTTTCTTTTTTTTTTTTTTTGAAAGCCTTTTTTGAGTTACCTTATAGCTTTGATTTCTCCTTCACGGCCGGCCCAGAATATCTTCAGCATAAACGCACACTCCAACCCAATCGTTATGAGTTGTACGTGTATGTAACTATAACAACTTGTTTTCTTCTTACTGTAATTTCTTAGCTTTAGTGTTTCAAAGACAGGTGACAGCGCGCTTAATAGAACGCGTAATGCCCAAGAACCAATACAATGAAATATTGACTATCGTTGATGACTGTTTGTTTAGGTGTCGTATGCTTTTTCATTCCGCACCTTTTTGGTCTTTCCCGTCATGAATTACTGTCGTACCTGGCTATAGATTGTTTCCGACATGAAGTGAAATGGTATAAATAGCTTCAACTTTGAGTATACAACAGTATTGCTTTAATGAGGTTAT
The DNA here is from genome assembly GCF_029948245.1 of Actinia tenebrosa. Lineage (NCBI taxonomy): Eukaryota > Metazoa > Cnidaria > Anthozoa > Actiniaria > Actiniidae > Actinia > Actinia tenebrosa. Next base: position 7,327,336 of record NW_028292576.1, on the reverse strand, counting down.
TCAATATCATCGTTATTATTAATTTTAGCAATGCGTACAATTTGCGCACTTTATAACAAAAAGTTTTCGATGGCCCAATACGAGTGAGAGAAAAATTCGAACGTGATGTGAGAGGCTTAGCTTTTATATTAAACGACGCCATCAAAATGGTACTAGAAAGGGAAGAAAAAAGGAAGGAAGGATGTGAGAAAGGAAGGAATCGAAAGTGGAATCAGGGGCGGACCCAGGAATTTTTTCGGGGAGGGGTGCAGCGCACAATGTTAACCCAAGGAGGGGTACACCCTTAGAATCAAAGGCAAAAAACATTATTTTGTATTGGTTATCTTCGAAGTAGGGGCACAGAGTTGAACCAGGGAGGGGTGCGCACCCCCTGCACCCCTCCCCTGGATCCGCCACTGCTGGATGGATGGAAGGATGGAAGGATGGAAGGATGGATGGATGGATGGATGGATGCATGGATGCATGGATGGATGCATGGATGCATGGATGGATGGATGCATGGATGCATGGATGGATGCATGGATGCATGGATGGATGCATGGATGCATGGATGGATGCATGGATGCATGGATGGATGCATGGATGGATGGGTGGGTGGGTGGATGGATGGATGGATGGATGAATGGATGGATAGATGGTTGGATGGATGGATAATAGATGAATTAAGACGTTTCGCTTTCTAATATTCTATTTAAAGCCATCGGCTATGAAAAAAGCCATACCATCTCCGTTTTTTTACCTACAAAATTCTTATCTAACCGTGATATCAGAAACTCATAAGTTATGTCGGTGTTGCTGGAAACACTTATTTGTCTATGTAAAACAAGAAGCTATACTATTATATCAACCTCGCACAAGTATAGATTCAAAGAGCTACAACGTACGTTGCTTATTCTAATTTAGAACAAGCAATCTTTGCTTTCATCAAAACTATACGAGATGTTCTTTAAGCCATCTGGATACAGGAATGGCTTTTATATGAATGAAATAAATGATTGCTTGTTTCATATTTGGTGAACATCAATATATTTGATCATGAGTGCTATTGATCGATATCAAACATCCGGGTAAAAATCAGAGATGAAAAAGCATAAATTTACAGCACTAAAAAAACTTTTAAAGAAAACGAATGCTTACAAAAAATATTTATTAACTTCAAAGCATACATGTTTCTTCCATACATACATTCATTTATTTATTCGTTTTCTTTCTTTCTCTTTTTTCATATTTTTTGTTGTTATTTTAGTTTGCCCGTGGTTTATTTCCAATCTCTTCTTTTTCTTTCTGTCTCTCGTTGTCTTTCTCTCACTCGTCTTTCACAAAGAACTGACATTAAAGACATTCTTTATTTAGACCCAAGAACAAAGTATCAAAGCAAAGACTCAGACTAGTCTTACCTCAAAGATGTACTCCAAATCTACCACTATAGCTAAACCAGAGCCTATCCAACGCTACTGGCTATAATTCTCTTGATAATCAAACTTTAGTGGATCAACCAGATCGACGTTAATCTTCAACGACGTGCTCATGAACAAAATACCTTTCCCACGAAGCAATGCAGTCATCAAAAAAGCCAAGAGTCGCCATATAAGTAAAAATCGTGTTGACATTTCATTCGGGATTATTTGACATAAGCTGGGCATATTTATCTTGTTCAATAAACATCTTGTAATTAAGAGCATTTCATCTGTGGATAATGCTTATTTTCGTATGGCGCGTCAATTAAAACTGGAACAGTTTTGATATTAATTACTAAGTACTATACTTTGATCTACATTAGATAATCAAACGAGGACAGGACTTATATTCAGTTCTAGCCAATCAGAAGCAAGAAACAAAGAAGTCATTTTAGTTGGGTTTCAGTTCCAATCCAACCAGGTCATAGACTAATATCCCATTCACACCTAAACGTGTTTAGTTAAACTATGTTTTCATTAGGAAAAAAATTGAGAAACTAGAAACCTAGACAAAGGATAGTTTACATGCACTATTTCACCAAATATTGTGCAGTGTTCGTAGATAGTTTTCCAAACCTGTTTAGTTAAACCACATGTTTAAGCCTTCGTGTGAATGGGGTAATAGACAGATATACTGAATGTTTGTCGGAATAAAACACGGTCGGTTGAGATCAAATATGCTATTAATTCTACTCTCTGCTGATTGGCTCCGGTTTTCACTGTACGTTGTGATTGGTTATTACTGTAACAGAGGTCCCGGATGGATTTTCTCGTAAGTGACGAATCACTTATATCGGCATTTCAAAGACACAGCTAGGTCGTCCACAATCAATTCATAGACAAAGTAAATAGTAATAGTAATGGATAACATATAAAACCAAGAAAATACATAGTTTAATTGTTTAAGTGAGGTATAAAGTGGGAGCTTAATTGGTTTCGCGTTTATGTGTGATTACTTTTTAGATAAGCTTTTAAAAAGGACATGTTTTTAACCGCTCGTGTGTGGGCTTATGAGATGGGAATCTTAAAATACAATTTTGCTTGGAATCACGAAAAATTATATCGATATAGATGTCAGTTATTAAAACAGCGAGTCAAAAGAGAAAACGAAAACAATTGCTAAAAATTACCACCGTTTTCATTGCTAAGTGCTGATCGAGACTACAGGTCGCGACAGGGAAGTTAGGAATGGACCATTTTTAAAATATTTTTTAGGGGTGGGGGTTGGGCAAAAGCCAAAAAAAATTATGTCCCAAAAAATTCCTGCAGAAAATAAATTGTCCCCCCCCCCCCCCCCCTCTCAAAATCTAATGGTCCGTCCCTGAATAATTTATTTGATTGAAACAAGTCTATCCTGCGGCGCGATTGCCATATAAGTGAGTGTGAAAGTGGGCTAAATTGGTTGAAGTTATTTAACTGCATAGACTGAACCACTCGACGCATGCGTAACTCTTGCTAGATAATCAGCTGATCCCCATTGACTTGTGTGCAGTGGCAGGTTGACAGAGCAATGACTTAAAGAAAATCTTTACTAATTTGTTTCGTCACCCTAAAAGTCATTCCTTGATTCAAAGGTTGGCGTCAGTTTTGACAGCAAGATATGAAAGCGTGCGTGATACCATCCCGTGCTAAATGGATAATAGTTAAAGTAAGGGGCTGGTCATTATTTGTGGGGCTCGGGGGATTTTTTGTTGCGAAATCATTTCAAGAGGCACTAGCGTTTTTGTCATACTCCCTAGTAGCAGTTGCTACTCTCTCATTTGATAATATGTCACTTGTACACTTACTCCCCTCCAGTTGCCAAAAAAGAACATGTATATTTTCGCATCTCCCCTTCCCTCCCCTCCCCTCCCCTCCCTTTCCCACTCCTCTCCTCCCCTTCCCTCCCCTCCCCTCCAAACAAACGATCACTAACAATGCCTAGATGACCAGCAGTTTTCAAATATCGCAAAATAAGGAAAACGATTAAACGCGCGCGTCATGAAGAAGAAACATATGGCATAAAGAGATGTCTCCGAAACCTTTCTCATAAAAGTCAAATAATTACCATCAAACCAAGAAAGTGGTAATTAATGTAAAAATGTTTAAATTGATTTTACTTTAATCGCAAAACCAAAAAAAAAAACACGTTAACAAGAAAAGTCCGGTTAAAAATTAATGGTTGGGTTACCTGTGTTGTGGCTGATGCGCTTTCTTTTACAATTTACAGAACCTTTCTTACAAACATCAAGTCCCTATTAAAGCGAAAAAGTGGTCAATTAACTAAAATGACTTAAAAAAACATAATTATATTCGTTAAATTACATCTACGTAAAAATATATTTGAAACAAATAAGTTACGAATTATGGATTGGGTTACCTGTGTCTGCGGCCCAAATCCAAGATGGCGGTTCTTGTAGTCGATAATGGAGCATATGCTGCGAAGATAGGATTCAATAGCTCGGAAACTCCAAGGTAAAACACGATAAAACACATATCAGACCGACCTTATACTATACATTTTAGAATTAAGTGGGAATATATTATTTTGGTCATAACAGAACATGGCAATTTTAAGCTTTTTCGATGCTGACTTTTGACAAGATTTTGACCTGAATTTCACCTGTATTGAAATCGCATTAAAGCTTAAGTCATTTTAACAAAAAAAGGCATATACAAAGAAAGTACTTAACTTTACTGGAGTTTCTGATGATGAGCCCTTCTTAAAACTGTTCCAAGGAGAAAAAACTGGTTTGTATAAATGTATGGTGTGACGGTCAAGGCACGAGCAGAGCTCGAAAGAGCCAATGAAAAGGTGGCAAAAATCGTGGCAAAAATCGTGGTGTATAAAAATTGAATAAAGCTCTTCAAATGAACAAAGGAAGAAAAGGCAGAAGGAAACTAAATATGGGAATTATAGATGAGAGATTTCAACAATTTATTATTCAATTTTTGAGGGAATATATAATATGAATTTCGAGCGCAAAATATACTGCTTCAATCTATTATGTAAATGCGCCTCCCTTGTTTGTTTGTATACATTTTATTATGGTTTCTTTTTATTGGTATATTTATGAATGAGGAAAACGTGTACAGTAAGTAAATAGTACAACATCCATACTGTAACAATCAAATAGCTTCCCATTGTCCTCATGCAAATTATCCAATCCCAACACTTGTAAACTACTACAGTTACTGTAAAATATAGTGCAGTAAAGCTATGAATTTGCAGTAACGTTTCCCATTTCATCGCCTTCATCAGCAAATTCTAACTATTATAGTTTGCTTACATTTTCCATTTTTTCATATTTTTTCTCTCATTTTTTCATGCACAGAGTGATTCCCAATTCCATATTTAAAGCCAAGAGTGAGAGACGAAGAGCTTTCATTGGAGACCAAATAGAAGAATGCAAGGATTTTTCTGGTTTATTTTATCTGCTTCCATTCAATAAAGGCTACCTTGTCAACTGGGATATTGAGAAACAGATATGGGATCACATGTTTGGAAAAGAGGGCTTGCAGGTATGGAGATTACACAAAATTTTTCTAGGCATGAAAATAATTTAAATTTTATTCATAGTTTGAAACATTCTCTATAAAGTCAGAGTATGGCTAAATCACAAATCAAACCCTGAAACATGCAACCTCTGATCAAAGTCTGGGCATAGCTTCGAACTCACAGATCAAACCCTGAAACAACCTCTGGGCTAACTAAAGTCAGGGCATGGCTAACTCCTAGAAAAAAACCCTGAAACAACCTCTGGGCTGATCTAAGTCAGGGCACGGCTAGTCTCACAGATCAAACCCTGAAACAACCTTGAGAAGGATCAAAGTCAGAGCACGGCTAACTAATTCACAGTTAATTGAATTAGAATATAGTTGGTTACGTTTCGCAGAGTGAGGAGAAATGGTGAACCTGTATAGAAACCCCTGAATGAAGGAAGAGAGCTAATAAAACTCTACTCATGATCACTTGCAATAGCATATAAAGTTCATGTACATGACTGAGAGTGTGAAGTATGTACTGAAAGTTATGGACTAAGTTTTTTTCCACTGCAAACTTTCCCATTAATCTTCTTTTTTTTAAACAGGTGAACTTTCAAGAAACAACTTTACTTATAACAGAGCCACAGTTCAACCTCCCTTCTATAAAGGTTCAGTACATTTTATAATTCTGTTCTACATGTATGTTATCTTTACATTTCAATACTAACTACCCACACACAATTATTCTTTAACTTTATTTCACTTGCTACAAAATACAATATTATTTTGCATTTTAAGAGTATCTTTAGCAAAGATGAAGGTATTATGATGATACATGTACAGTAGTATGGTATTTCAATATTTTTTAAATGTTTGTTGTCAACAGGAAGCAATGGATGAAATAATATTTGAAGATTATAACTTCCACGCTCTTTCCAGGTCTTCAGGTAATGGACTCATGTCATATAATTTTTTATGGCACAAAAATTATGATATCTAACGAACCCATCACAGCTCTACTGTTTATCCAATTTATTACTACTTTTCATAGTGTTTACTCTCTAAAATTTTGAACGCCAACAAAAAAAGTTTTTTTTCTTTTCTTTTTTTTAGCTCCACAGCTCAGTGCATACAAGAGCCATCAAGAGGAAACACAAAAGCACTTGGTCTGTTTAGTCATAGATGCAGGATTTTCCTTCACACATATCGTCCCAGTATTTAATGGCAAGATTATCAAAAAAGCTGTCAGAAGGTAATACTTATGAGTAAAATAATATAGTTATATACATATCAAGTTATTACCACTCTTTTCACTGCTACGGGCTGATCAAGACAACAGTCGCAAGAGGGAAATAGGGCAATACACTGCCGCCAATCAGACAATAATATAAAGGTACTGACCAATTTATTTGATTGACGTAATATTTCAAAGCTGACACTGAGGACTGGATGGGATTTCAAGTCTGCGCAATTAGTTCCAGTCCGAGGCACAGCCATAATTAACAAAACCATCTAAAATTGTTTTAGGATAAATGTAGGAGGCAAGCTGTTAACCAATCACCTTAAAGAAATCATTTCCTATCGGTAAGTAATCTCAGTAATTAATCATTTACAGTGGTGTACTTTAAGTTAATAGCTGACATCTGTCAATAATTGACATTTTGGCTGACTGTTAGCCAATGATTCGCCGACACTTGACCAGCACTTTCCTTGGTATTCCATTGGCCGGGTTAGGCTTCACAAATTTGCAACGTCCCCTGTGATTGGTTAGGTTTAGGGGCGGGGTTGGGGAATGATCATTGCTTTCTATTGTTCTACACATGTGTGCCCTCCAATAGGATCACATCTTGCAAATTCGTGAAGGACGACCCATTCCATTTTTTATATCTCTGATAATAGTTGGCTATTCTAATGACAGCTACCCATTTTTTTCTTATTTACTTTAGGCAGCTTCATGTTTTGGATGAGACCTATGTCATAAATCAGGTAATTATTTTGAAGATAGTTAAATAAATCATATTACCAATTATCTAATATGTTTTAAAAAATAAATGGAACAAACTCCTTGAATTTATTTACCTTACTTAATTCATTTCTTTGTTTTGGATGTAGTGTCCTTAATATGTAAATAATTATTTACTTCTTTTTTCTTCTTTTTCTTTTGTTAATTGTATGCGGTTGTTTTAACTTTGTATGTATGCAGTTACAGAATATTATTTGTGAAATAAAAATTGTTTAAAAAATGTTATTAAAAAGACTTTAAAAAGACTCGTAAAAAAATATCTGAGTAATATGAATGTCTGTTGAGTACCTAAATGTACGGTAATTGTCTCAGTCTGTGAGTAATAATTAATAATTATCCCACAACACTTGCATGACAGTTCAATTGTACATTCTATTTTGCTGATGTATGTTTTTTATCTGTTGTAGTTAAAAGAAGACACCTGTTATGTCACAAATCAGTTTTATAAGGATATGGATATTTGCAGGTGACATTGAACACTTTAATATGAAATTTATATTATACAGCCCTTTAATAAATAACCATTGAATCGTACATATATTGATTACCTCCTGGTTAGCTCGGTTGGGCACCAGTCTGCCGCGCGGGAGGTCACGGGTCATGCTGTTTTTGTTTGAAAAAGTTAGACCTTTGCCATGGCTCACTGATGGCAATGTAAAATGGTGTTCCTGTCTCACTCAGAGATGATAAACATAGAGGGCCACAACTTAGTTTACCAGACAAGTTGATAACTGTCATGTCATCCTCTCTAAATAAAAACAATATCATCACAATCATCATCATCGTAATATTATTGTTATTATTGATGTTATTATTTCTATTATTATTATAATAATATAATGATAAATAGAGGATGTTACATGGGCACACGGAGATACGAAATTTATCTTTGAGTGTTGAAAAGATTTCTCACGAGTGAGCGCAGCGAAAATTTTATTTCTTAATTGGACAGCATGGAGTCCTATTACATATACTATTGTTATTTGCAGATTAAAGGGTCAAGAGAATACCATTGTCAGAGATTATGTTTTACCTGATTATAGTCAGATCAAAAGGGGATACATCAAGGTAAGATGTTTTAGACTTTTTCTTGAGAATTCAAAGTCAGATCATGTACTTGATGACCAGTGGACCCTTGTCGATAAATAATAAAAAAATATTTTTTATGTATACACGGTATGCATTAAAGCTAGAAGCTTGTGGGGCCATGTATCCTCCATACACACTCCTTACTACATTAGAATATTCTATATACACAACTCTCAACTTGCATGTTGATTTTTATGGAGGGGGAAAACTGGAGAACCTGGAGAAAACCCTCGTAGCATAGGAGAGAAAAACACATCAAACAAACTCAATTCACATGTTGCGACCGCAGGGCTCAAACCAGCGACCTGTTAGACTCAAAGCGGTAAAAGACGATGCGTTAGCCGTGAACACCACCCATGCTACCCTGATAAAACATCAGCCAACTATTGATGATCAGTCAACACTTCACCAACACTTTAACCTTCCCACTGTCTTAGCTGGCTGGGCAGTGTACTATTATGTGGGAGGTTGTGGCTGGTATGACCAGGTAAAATGGCATTCCCATCTCATTCAGAGAAGTTAAACATATCTAGAGTGGGCCAATGTACCCCCCCCCCCCCCCCCTAGAATTTTACCTGGTAAAATTGTATATTAATTATTTTGATATTTTTGTTAATTAGCCTTTGGATGAAATGTGGGATTCTTCAAAGAAGAAAGATAATGAACAGGTACTCTATATAATGGAATAACATAACAAATTTTATTCACAGAACCTTTTCCACAAGCCACTATACATGTATTTATCCTACATCAAGTATAATTTTTAATTGATTTCTTATGGTTTGAAATTCGATTTCAGATTCTCAGGATGAATAATGAACGTTTTTCAGTACCTGAGATTTTGTTTCATCCATCTGATATTGGTAAGGCAATTCATCATATTACCAGTACAACCCTGCTCGCTCATTCTGATAAAACCTTTGGAAAAAGTCACATGATAGGGGCTGGGCAGCTTGACGTGAGGGAGCGGAAAAAACATGTCCAGTGCTGTATTTATCAATTTTAGCAGGATTCACATGTATAAGCCTTTTTACAACTCTGTGCTGGGTCCATGTGCATCTTGACCTTGAGCCTAATATTTTTCCATCCAGCCCTCCCACTCAGTCAATAGGTACATACAGTATTGCTTTACATTGATAAGCCTAGTATATTTTGACCTCCTCATGTCTTTTGCAAGCAGTTGATGCTATTAACCAATCCTTTCATTGCTATGAGCTGGTCGAGACAACAGTCCTAACAGGGAAATTGGGCAATACACTTCCATCAATCAAATAATTTGGTCAGTACCTTTATATTCTCTAATTGGCGGCAGTGTATTGCCCTATTTCCCTGTTGCAACACTGTTGTCTTGATCAGCTTGTAGCAGTGAAAAGAGTGGTAAAAAAAGTGCATCATATAATGAACCCCTTAATTAATAATGCCATGCTTTCTATAATAAGACCATGTGCCATTCCCAAAGATTATTTTTTTGTTTACTGATACATAAACTAACCTTTGATGATGATTTTACCAACAGGAATACAAGAAATGGGTATTGCAGAAGCAGTTATCCATTCCATGAGTGCCATTCCTTTAGGTAAGATGATAGCAGTGACATAAAAGAATCTCCTTCTTGGAGATTTGTTCTGACTTCCACAATCCAAGAGAAGCAGGACTTGTCAACAGGGAGGATAACATAGCAGCTGTGTTTTCATAGTTAACTGGCCTAGTGCTTTCTTTCTTTCCCTCCCTCAACATCGATTTGTCCATGGTTTAGAAGTGACACATCAATTTCTTTTCTTCCAGATATGCAACCACATTTCTACATGAACATTCTGCTGACCGGAGGCTGTAGTCTTTTCCCAGGCTTTAAAGAAAGAGTGTAAGTGAACAATCGTACTTTTTTCTGGTTCCATTTTTTTTTTTTTTTTAATTACTATTTCTGTTCTTGATGTCAAAATTTAATTCAAAAATTGCACAGATTCCAAGATGTCCGTTCTCTTGCTCCTTGTGATTTTGATGTGGCTGTCTACCAACCAATCAAGTAAGTTTACAAACTCTATCCTCCATTTAATAGATTATTATTTTTTCTCCCATGGGGAAGTCAGGGAGGGACAAACATGCATAAGAGTTTTTCTCTGTGTTCTCCATTTTTTCTTCCTCCATAAAAATTAACATGAGTTCACTTGAGTTGAGAGTTGTACATTTAGAGAATTGAATGTTGTAGTGAGTTTGAATAAGATTGAGCCATATTGGAAACCAGTTCTGCATACTCTACATTATGCACCTAATTCAAAAAATGTTGTCATTGCCAAAGGCGATATGCAATAGGAGATAGGCGAAAAGCGATAGGAGATAGGTCATTTCAAGATCCAAGAATAGCTGGAACGACTTGTGTTTCTGCTTCTTATTCTCGTCAAGAATATGGACCTTAGTGTTGAGACTGATTCAATGTTGTTTGTATTCAACAAAACGGCATTTCCATGTCAGAATGACCTACCCTATCGCCTTTAACGATGACGTTTTTCGAATTAGGTGTATTTTACTAGAACGGATTGTAGTAGCAGTACCATATTTTCCTTTATCACATACCACAAAGTATACAGCCAATCAGAGCACATTATGTATAAGTGTAACAATTCTACGTGATGTGCAATATTTTCTCATTACCTTGGAATATTCAAAGTTATGAAATGATTTGTCTTTATCGTAGCCCTGTAACCTATGGATGGGATGGAGGTATTGCCTTGTCCAAAACAGAAACATTTACCAAAAAGATGTGTGTTACAAAAGCTGAATATGAAGAACATGGCAAAAATATATGTAAAGAACGGTTCGATTCCTAGTGTTTTTATTGACAAATGTATGATGTGCCATTTGTAAAGACATTTATTAAATGGAAGAGGCATTTTTGAGGAAGTGAAGAGTTTGCAGATAAGCTGATGCTAGTCAATCATGTAGATTATAAAGGCAAAAGCAACAAAATCCACACTGTGTCAGGAAAGACAGTTGAAAACAGGCAGGCAAAGGGGAAGGTGACGAGAGGAGAGTCAAGAGAAAACAAGGCAAATGGAAGATAATATGAAACAAGAGGAGAGGAGAGAGAAAAATGGGAGAGGAAAGTGTATGAGAGGAAAAATGGAAAGGAATCCATGAAGAAAGATACTGGAACTAGAAAGGAATGAATAGGATTCTAATAATGTAAAATACAATATGTACAAATAAATGTAGTTCATTCTTTATCCAAAACAAACCATTTCATTAAAAACATTGATTCATTAATACTGGTATTACCTAATCTTCATATCACTTTCAGTGCTTTTCAACTTTTTCACTATCAAATCTTCTATTTATTTTTACAATTTTAATTTTCCCTTATTTACAACCTCCTAGACTCTTAAGTAAGCATATTTTTAGGCCTCCACGAATCAAGAAATTACTCAGTTGACCAGATCATTGGATCATTGGATCATTGAACATTAGACAATATGCTGTTGCCCGAGAAGCCAAATAAGTACTATAAAAGGCAAATTTGGAAAATATAATTTAAAAAATTCAAATTCTGAAAGATTTTTTCTCCATTTGCTTCTATGAGCTATAGAAATCATATCTGTCCACAAGTTTGTGGTACAAACGGAAATTCTCTTACACACATGTCCTTAGGGGGTACCCCTTAGGGATATCATGCAAGCAAAGCATTACTTAGGATGTCTGAGTAGGAGATAAACTTCCATCTAACATCATTATATCTGACATCTCATTTCTACACGGAAGGAGATGGAAATTCTGTTTTTCCCATCAGCTCACTTGCCTTTGGCCTTGTCTCTTGAGGTCTAAAAAATACAATTATTTATAATGAGCAATAATTATATATGATTGCCTCACAGTTAATTCTTTCTCTTTTAAAAAAGAAAAAAAGGGTCTATTCAAAAAAAAGGGAGTCTATTCAAAAAAAAAAAGGGAGTCTATTCAAAGATGTCAGCCTTCACTTTTCACTTGGGTCGGACGTTTCATGCAAAAAATTGAAATAAAAACTGCTCATAGTGAGTGGAAGCACTTGAGCCAGAAAAAGGAAACCTTCAGTTTCTGACACTTCTGACTGATAATGACCCTGTTTTCCTTTCATTTGAGCTGCTTCCAACTTTGATTCTGATTATGTCACTAGTGAAAACTAGCCTTTAGAGCTCAGAGGATGAAGACAAAAAATATGTCTTATTACAGGAATCCACATGAAGCCTGAGTAAAAATGGGTATTGCTGGTTTGCGATCATTCAAAAGAGAATAAAATAACAAAAGGACATGGCAGCCATGTTGGATGATAAAACGAGAGAGACAAATGATGATTTTTTCCCGAATTCATCGAACACCACAGCTGTGAAAACCATCAATTATCAGTTACCTAAAACAATATTCAAGAAATTCTTTGGCAATTTCTGAACAGCTATCAGGTGGGTAGACCTCACCCCGGAGGATTCTCATCCCTGCAGCTTCTTTTGTGATATCACCATCACAGAGTAGAGGAGGTTGGCCGACCAACATTTCAACAACAGTACAACCTATACTCCTGTGGTAAAAACAGACATCTATAATGGGATAATTGTGGTAGAAATTATTGCTTATCAGGGCCAGGGAGGGGGAGTTCAGAACAGTCAAGACAGAACATTTTGGCATGGCAGTAGCAGTAGTGCACTGTCCCAAACCTCTGGAGTCTCAAGTTTATTTTCTGGTTTTTCTCCAGGTTCTTCAGTTTGCCTCCCTCTGCAAAACTCCAATTCGATCTGTGAGTTAGCCCATGTGCCCTGACTTTGATCAGTCCAGAGGTTCTTTCAGGATTTAATCTATACATGTGAGTTACTCATGCCCTGACTTCATGGATCAGCCCAGAGGTTGTTTCAGGGTTTTATCTGCGAGTTAGGGCAATGCCCTAACATGGATCAGTCCAGAGGTCGTTTCAGGATTCGATCTGTGAGTTAGCCATGCCCTCACTTAGATCAGCCCAGAGGTTGATTTAGGGTTCGACCTGTGAGTTAGCGGTGCCCTGACTTTGATCAGCCCAGAAGTTCGTTTCTGGGTTCAGTCTGTGAGTTAGCCGTGCCCTCACTTAGATCTGCCCAGAGGTTGATTTAGGGTTCGACCTGTGAGTTAGTAGTGCCCTGACTTTGATCAGTCAGGAAGTTCATTTCCGGGTTTGATCTGTGAGAGTTAGCTGTTCCCTGACTTCGATCAGCCTAGAGGTTGTTTCAGGGTACCAATAATATTTGAAGTTTTTGAAAGACAAAAAAAGCAAACCTTACCAGACATCGGTTTTTCTACCACATTTTTCACCTCTCAAATATTCTGGGCTTTGCCAGTAAATCGATGCAAAATTGTCTTTACAAGTCGTGGTGGCTGTCACCAAAGCCTGTCAAAATAATCAGTAGAAATTGCGAAAATATGTTCAGCCTTATGCGTATGAGTAACACATGAAATAATTTGGATTAAAACTTACGATGCAGAAGGGTCGCAAACGTCACTGCGAAAGTGCCTCGCGCGTGCGTTCTGATTGGATGAAGTGCGCGCACTAGCTGGGATCGGTTCGGACGAATCAGTTGTCAAATACATACCGTGAAATTGGCCAGAAAAGCCCTCGAATCATTGGAGAGACCCAACAAACTCTACTCACCTCTGATAACGACCCCAGAAATCAAACCCGACACCCCATTGGTGCACTATCCAAACAACATATATGGCTACGACAACGGTAATATAGGACACCATTACTGTACGAAAACTTCGAATTTGCAGTATGGCTTCCCACTTTAAAAACACATCCACATGAAACACTTGTTTCTGATTGGTTGATTGGTCGTTTTTTTTTTGTTTTTTTTTTCAAATTTGCAATATTTAAAGGAAATACCACCTTAGTTCTCGAAGAATTAATGAAAAATGCCAGTTGTATTTTGATAAAAGTGGCTTAAAAGCACTCGTGCTCTAAATGCGCATCGTATTTTTCTTTAATTCTCCGAAAACGAAGGTGGTATTTCCTATACATATACGAAAACTGATATAGCTGCAAAAGCACCAGTTGAAATCATTCAAGTCAGGTCTAGTGAGTGTATGGCCTAAATAAGATACTTACATCCATTTTCTTAGAAATCCCAAAATCAGCTATCTTGATGATATTACTGTCATCTATCAAGATATTTCTTGCTGTACGAAAAAAGTATATCAATATTAATATCCATTACTAACTAAAAGACCCTATTACTTTGCATTGGGTGTAAAAGATTTAAACTCGGATCTTTATAAGACTGACCTTTGATGTCTTTATGAATGACTCCATTTTCATGGAGATATTTCACTCCTTGTATGATCTGCCAAGTGAAAAGTCGCGCGTTTGGTTCATCGAAGTGTCCCTCAGGTCGACGCTGTAACTCCGAGTAAAGTGAGCCCTGAAGCAGCATGGTATCAAAATAGGTGAGACTTGAACAAGAACATGTTAAACGTAGTGTGGTTTCGGGGGGGAACGGAAGGAAGGAAGGAAGGAAGGAAGGAAGGAAGAAAAGAACGGACGGACGGACGGACGGACAAAGAAGGGGGGATTTAATAAAACTAACAAAAGATGGAAGAACAAATAAAACAAGGCAAGAAGAGGAGAAATCAAAGAAGCAAAGAAGAATCAGTTAAATAGTAAAGACCAAAAACACACGTCACTGTCGCGCAACTCTACTAATTTCGTGTGAGTATACGACCCCTGCAACGTTACTGCAATGACGTGTAATAGTTTTTTTAGATTGTAATTTGATGTAATTACAGAGACAGCACCTTCTCCTCAGTTATATTTTAAGAATGAGTGCCGGGCCGAAGCTTGAACCATGACCTCCCGCACAATAGACCCACCCTCTTACCAATTGAGCTAACCTGTGGTTAAATCTTACCTTTGGAAAATATTCCATGATCATAGCCAAATCGTTTTCGTGCTCCTCCGTCGATAAGTAACTGATAACAAACTCGTGTTTGAGGGTCCTCAAGATCCTGATTTCTTTTTTAAGAGCTTCTGCGCACTAAAAGGGACAACGAAAGAATGGCATTACAGAGGAAAATATATAAAATTATGAAGCTCGTTGTTCTGTTATGTCGTTTTGAAGAAATAGAAAACACGCGCGCGAGCACGAAAGAAGAGTTACAAGAAGCAAGGCACGTAGCGGAGTGCAACACTTTCTCAACACTCGAGTGTTCTGACAATCCCCAAGTGCTTTATAACTTCACACAGTACATCAAGTAAGTTTATTATTATTTTTCTTTTTATTAAATACAAATTAGAGCAGCTAATTACGTTGGATGGGGAAATAGTGAGGAAATAGAAAGTGCGCGCGCGTGCTGTGTGCTCTCATAAAGCACGCGCCCCCAACCAATCAGAGCGCGACATGTGTAACAGTTATTATATATACGCCATGAAGTAAAAGTACTGTCGAACAAACATGTTTATTATTAGAGAGTTTTAGATTGACTTTTTTTCTCCCCGCAAACGGCAAACGTGATTACGTTTTCATAGTTTTCCTGTATTTTACTTTACCTTTTACAAACCTTCTCACCAAGCGCAAATGTTCTTTTGTTTTTCTACTACTTGGACTTTTTTGCGATTCTTTTTCAGTAATTTAAAAGGATTTTTTACTGGTCAACTGACGTTTCACGTTTGCCGTGAACGTAAATCTAAAAATCTCTATTTAAAGCAAGAGTACAGACGCGCAGGATACGGTAGATATTTATTCATACAAAAGTGTCATTCTTGCCTTCTGGACGTGGTCGTCATTGTCTCCAAGATTCACAATCTTGCAAGCAACTTTTTCTCCAGTGTTCTCGTTTTCGTAAAGGAAAACCTAGCAAAATGTCAAAAAAATAGTGTCATATCTTAGATGAATTTATTGACAACAGAGACTTGCCATTGGTCCTTTGCCTATCAGCCATTCTTATTTTCTGGGTGACATAATTTTCAAAAATGAGAATAAAGGTGCAGACACACAGTGTAACATTGCACACAACAAGACTGTTGCAGCGTGTCTATACCTCTGAAACTTGTTGCACGCAACATTGCTTGCAACAAATCTGAAATTGAATCGCGCTCTACTTTTGCAACATTTGCGCAACGAATTTCATCGTGTGAACATTCAAATTGAAATTTCCAGCTAATCATCTTGTACCAAATGTATATCCGCTGACCAAATTTCCTAGCATAGCAGGCTGACACAAGCGATGTTGCATGATTTTGTTGCAACGTGTGTCACCCCGATTCAAATTTCTTTTGTGCAATGTTGCGTGCAATGTTGCATCGTGTGACCGCACCTTGAGATGCATGATTACCTTTGCAAATCCTCCGCTTCCAATTATGTTGCGGCGTTTGTACGTCGAGAGCACGTGACAGGATTTTTGGCGGGAAAGGTTTACAGGTACCGACCGGCTTCTCAACAGATGTCCTTCTGACGAAGTCGAAGGCTGTTTCCGTTCCATGGCTGTATCATTAAAATTATCATTGTTATTAGTATAGTTAAAAGCGGGGACAAAGCTACCCGGACTCGAAACAGCTTGAGCAGGATCAAACGGGATGAAACCTTCACCAGAAGGCAGTTGCGAAGGTGAAGGAGTGGCTGATGAAGAACCACTTGAGCTTTGTGAATCGTACGCAACGCTCTTGCTCTCCGATGCCGAACTTTCTAAAGTGTTTTTAGAAACAGTCTTTGGTAAAACGGAAGACGTGCCAAGCGCAGATGGATGTTGGGACTCAGGAACGCTCGTTGGGCTGCCTAGAGGAGGTCTATTTTCCTGTGAAGTGGCAAGAGAAGTCGACATATCCTGACTTGGTTCACTCGAAGAGGGCCTGTAAGAGGGGTAGCCAGTCTGCCCTTGTCTAGTGTCCACTGGGGCCACTGCTTGCCTTTCCTGTCGAGATTCTTTTAGTCTTACATCTCCTAGTCTTCGATTCCTGGATTCATAAACTAAAAGAAAAAAGTAGCTCTCTCATATAATGCATAATGCTGATTCTTTTAGTCTTACATCGCCTACATTATGTCTTCGGTTCCTGGATTCAAAAACTAAAAGAAAAAAGTAGCTCTCTCATATAATGCATAATGCTGATTCTTTTAGTCTTACATCGCCTACATTATGTCTTCGGTTCCTGGATTCAAAAACTAAAAGAAAAAAGTAGCTCTCTCATATAATGCATAATGCTGATTCTTTTAGTCTTACATCGCCTACATTATGTCTTCGGTTCCTGGATTCAAAAACTAAAAGAAAAAAGTAGCTCTCTCATATAATGCATAATGCTGATTCTTTTAGTCTTACATCGCCTAGATTATGTCTTCGGTTCCTGGATTCAAAAACTAAAAGAAAAAAGTAGCTCTCTCATATAATGCATAATGCTGATTCTTTTAGTCTTACATCGCCTAGATTATGTCTTCGGTTCCTGGATTCAAAAACTAAAAGAAAACAATAGCTCTCAGATAATGCATAATGCTGATTGAAACTCAATATAAAAAAACATAAGAAGAGGCTTACTGATATATCTGTAATAAAATGCAGAGAACACAGTGGGTTCAGTTTCCCAACCTTTTCAAGATTCTGCTCTTTTGGTAATCAAGGGTTACTTAAAGGTAAAGTAAATTTTCCTCTCAGTTCTGAGGTCTCAGGTTCGATTCCTAGACTTGGCATAACATGTGAGCAGACATTGTTAGGTCTCTCGTTGGGATCGAAGGTTTTCTGGGATTTCCTTTCCTTCAAAATAACACTCATTACTACGCGGACACGTTAACCGGGGCAAATTGAATAAAACTGACCAATCAGATAACAGTAAACTGGACAGAGATTGAACTGATAACAGCATTAGCCAATCAGATTATCACGTTCTCACGCTCTTATAATATCGATGCGCTATCTGATTGGCTGGTTAAATATATTGAACTAAATGTCGCAATATGATTGGTTAATATATAAGTTTATCAAAGTGGTCCTGGTTGGAGTATGCACACAGTAACTGAATTGTTACAAAGAAAGTGTGCAAGGGATTCTGGAAGTAGTAGTACATGATGTCATAATGCAAAAGACCTATAAACAGCAAAGCAAAAATACCTTTGACCATATTGTCTGTTCTTTTAGTCCAGACCGGAGGGTTTTGAGCAAACCGGATACATAAATCATGTAATATCTTGAACAAATCTGGATGTTGCTGCAAGAAGAAAAAACTAGACTTAAAAAATATAATATACACTCGATTGCAAAATCATTGTCTGGTTCAAAACACAGAACACAGAACATACTCTTTTACTCCGACGAAGGACTAGCGTCTGAAACGTCAGTAAGTTTTTCCATTTTTTCACGGTGTATGATTTACCCTTTTATCATTACTGTTCCCAATGATTGTTGGGTGGGGTATTGTTGAGAGTGCTCACCTCTCACCAATGTGACCCGGGTTCGAGTCCCACTGAGCTTGGTGTTGTATGTGAGTAGAGTTGCTTGTTGGTTCTCTCCTGTGCTTCGAGGGTTTTCCGGGTTCTCCGGCTTTCTTCCCTCTGTAAAAATCAACTCCTAAATTTTAACTGGAATCCAGTTGAAGAAGAGCCACTCTGTGGAATCCACTGTTAATCCCATTATTTTTATTATTTTTATTATTATTATTATTATTATTTTGAAATTGAGTCAGTATATTGATTAAAAGAAGGTGATCTGTAGGTCTATGTCTCAATCACAAAGTAATTTATATTTAATGCCATTCTCCCATAGTTGACATTGATTATATTAAGCTAAAACTTTGCCTTCTACTAATATTGAGGTATTCATTTCATTTCAATTGTTCACTTTGACACACCTAGTCAATTTACATTACAATGTGCAAACATCAAACGAGCGTTTGCATGTCTCATTTGGTAAAACCAGCCGGAATGTGTCAGTTTAATGTACAGAATCTGTGCATAAAGTATGCAAATACATTAAATGTGGTCACACTTTTGCACGTTGCACTATAAGGGTGGTAGGGTCAAATGACCTGTGAGTGCAGTTAAGTTGTTAATTATACAGCTTCTCATTAATCCCATATAGGTAACTCTCCAATTATTTTCTTAATTGGACCTAGGTCTTGTTGATATGGGATTAATTAGGCAGCTATATAATTAATAGGTAATGGGATTTCATGCTCCCCAATCAAGAAATAATTAGACTCGAAAAATTCCTCCGACTGCCAAATTGGACTTGACCTATGTCTCGGCCTACCTCTCTGTCCCAGTTATCAAGGTATGGGGTGGAAATCTTCCCACGGCCATTCACATAGGGGACATTCTTGTCAAGTATCATATTTGCTGTTGGTTTGACGTAGATAATAGGCGCTGAGAGTGGGTAGTCTTCCATTAACATTACGCGAAGGGGAATGTGGTAGGTGAATCCTAACAGTCAAAACAAAAAAGAAAATGAGATCTAGATATTAAGTTACTTAGAACCTGCATTTTATCTTGTTTAGTATAAAGCCATTAAGAGCAAAAAGTGCTAGCACATGCAGAATCATCATTGCCGCAAAGTTAAGGCTTTATTGGATGTCAATCACGTGGCATGGGTGGCATTTCGCTTGCCTCTCACTCCTTTGGTCCGGGTTTGAGCCCCAGTTCAGACAACTGCATCATATAATGTGAGTTGAGTTCATTTGACGTGTTGTTCTATCACCTGCAATACGTTTTTTTTCAGGTTCTCTGGTTTCCTCTCTCCATAAAAATTGACATGTGAGTTGAGCGTTGTATGTTGTAAATATAGATTGTAGTGGAGGTGCATGTGGAGGGAACCTCACAAAATAGCCCTAGATCTGGGGAGAATGGTTTTAAAATATGTTTACTAATCAAGGCATTTTCATGACATTCAATGGGCAGCATAACCCTTGAAAACTTTGGGCTCAACAACATCATAAAAAGCTTTGATTGACATATCCACCAAAATTATTATTTTGTCTCTGGGGGAGACAGAGGATTGGGTAGCATCCCGGGGGGGGGGGGGGGTACTCCCATATATGGACTATACGGGGATGATCCGCTGAACAGGGTATGGTTTTTCAAGCTTCTTGTCATAAACAGGGATATGCAATTTCACTCAAGTTCCAAGTTCTTCCTGAGTTTCCTGTCGTATTCAGGGTTTCTACTTTTGTATTGACCGAAACTGGTTATTATGGTCATCAAAAAATTTTCGTATTGACCGAAACTGGTTATTATTATCGTAAAAAAATGATACGCGAGATGAGATGATAATTGAAACGGGAACTCAGTGCAATTAATGGTATCTTTTGTCATGAACAGGGTCTACAAATTTGGGTTTTTTTGTCATAAACAGGTACCCCTTTCAGAATCCCAGCGGAACACCCCTATACCCAAATGTTGGCGGAGTACCCCCCCGGGGTAGCATCTCATCCAGGGAGAGTATAGTGATTTTTGTGGTGGCTTTACATCATGTGTCAACAAAGAAATGTCACCCTCTAATTAAAGTAATAATGACACATTACAATTCACAAATCCAATAAAGCGATATTAACAATGTTAATTACCTTTGTACACTACTGAAATAGTGCCTTCAAGATTGATCATATCATACAATTCCCCCTCAACAACTGCAAAACAAAGCCATGGTTTACAAATAAAGGCCACATATAATTACAATATAGTCTGGAATTTATTAAGAGAACCCCTGTATCCCTCTTCCCCCGGGGAGGGGGGGGGGGTGTACTCCCATATATGGACTATACGGGGATGATCCACTGAACAGGGTATGGTTTTTCAAGCTTCTTGTCATAAACAGGATATGCAATTTCACTCAAGTCCCAAGTTCTTCCTGAGTTTCCTGTCGTATTCAGGGTTTCTACTTTCGTATTGACCGAAACTGGTTATTATGGTCGTCAAAAAATATGCGAGATGACATGATAATTGAAGCAGGAACTCAGTACAATAAATTATATCTTTTGTCATAAACAGGGTCTACAAATTTGAGTTTTTTTTGTCATAAACAGGATACCCCTTTCAGAATCCCAGCAGAACACCCCTACCCAAATTCTGGCGGAGTACCCCCCCCCCCCCCCCGGGCTCTTCCCCCAACAGCACCCCTACCCTATGCTGTTTGGTACATAAAAAAATACAATACTACTTACCACACTCTCTTTTAAAAGCTGAAAGGTTTTTGAACTCATTCAAAGTAGTACTTAAATGTGCTGAACAATCATAAGGTTTCATGTACTATGAAAAATCAAAAAAGAAACATCGTGAATCCAAAATCGTACATAGGAACAGTGATAGGAACGATAGGAATGGAATTGCTAAGGAAGCCATTGGTCCGTGTAACACTCCACAGAGCTTTTCAATTTAGTTGGTGTGAATTGGACATATGAAATTTGCCTGATTTTTGAATTTTCATTTTTTATGATCATGTCAAAATTCGAATATTATCTCATCAATGTCAATTTTCAATTTTCGAATTCAAAAATTAAAAATTAAAATAAATATTTGAAATGACTTTTCGAAATTTTGATTTTGTACTCTGAAAACGAACTTTGGAAAAATATCCTGTAGACAGGGGGAGGTGAAGATTAGGCGGACTGAGGGTAGGTGGGTCCACTTCCGCTTTCATCATCGTACAAATTGGTCGAAAATTCTTCCATGGTTTTCTCTCAAGGTTTACATGTTGTTATAACACCCTCCTTGGTGCCTCCCCTCCCTATATGGTTTTTTTATTATTGTCGTTGTTAGTGGACCCACCTACCCTCAGTCCGCCTAATCTTCACCTCCCCCTGTCTACAGGATATTTTTCCAAAGTTCGTTTTCAGAGTACAAAATCAAAATTTCGAAAAGTCATTTCAAATATTTATTTTAATTTTTAATTTTTGAATTCGAAAATTGAAAATTGACATTGATGAGATAATATTCGAATTTTGACATGATCATAAAAAAGCTCTTTGTGGAGTGTTACACGGACCGCCATTGACGTGATAATTGAATTAAGAATATCATGACACCATTACCGCTGAAACCGAAAGTAAAAAATGATTTGAGAAGATTGAGATTTTGTCATATCAGGCTTGACGTAAATAAGCTTTTAGGCTTAATATATGACGGTCTGAAAAGCTGTCAAATTGTCCTAAACTTCCAAATACACAAATCTACATCTACATTTATTTAAGTCCATCAAAGGGGGTACCCATCACAGATAGACTGTAAATCCACAATTATATACTGTGCTAAGATACCGTATTAAAGTAGTTTAGTGAGCGCCTAAGATGCAATGTAATCAGTCATTACCTTAGGAAAGCGTTTCTTGATGAAACCTGGATCACAAATCGAAGCCAAATCGAACGACATAGTTTTATAATTTCCGTTTATTTTCAGCTACAGTCCCGTAAATACTATATCGCCGTCCAAGCCCCTTCTCCTATTTTTATGGCACAGGGCATCCAAGTGTAAAAAAATCAGGTGAAAAAGACACTTTCTTGTTCCACATACTACGTCAAGACTCTGCCAAAAATAAATGATTGATCAGTTTTTATCGGGGAGGGGTGTAACGGTGGGGGGGTAGGGGAGGTCATTGTCATTAGGCTCAAGGGGGCGTGGGGAAAGGCAGGGCACTAGTAAAACTTAGAGTCACAGATCATTAAACACAAAAGCAAAAGAGTGTCCATTTCATTAATGATTTCTTGTATGGGTTGTCAATCCTACTGCTCCACCCCCTAGTCACCCTGATAAAAATGCCTTAAATGCAAACTGCCTTTTTCAAAGCTCTCTAGAGTCAGAATGGTGTGGTGGTAAAATTGCTCACCTCTCATCTCTGATGTCCAGGGTTCATATCCCAGTCACCCCATGTGAGTAGAGTTGTTTGGTTCTCTTTCTGGCTCTGAGGGTTTTTCCTCCCTCCTTTCAAATCAACCCTAATTTAAACTGGTTTGAGCTGCCATCCAGGGTCATACATGGACTGTATAGCATCTGCCAGAGGCACCTTCACATGCTTCCACCCCCCTTTGAGATTCATACTTGACCATGTTTTTAATTAATTTTTTTCTGGTCATCAGTTGATACCAGTTTAATAAAGTTGTCACTATTTCAAACACAAGCAATCAAAACCATGTTCTTCTGCTATCCTTTTACTGTACACACTTTACATTACTGATTAGGAGTATATATCATATTAGAATGAATGAATAAATAAATTTATGAATTAATAGCTAAAAATCACATTTAATATCTGTATAGAATTGGTAGGGCAAATGGAACATGACTGTGACAAAGTTATGGATGAACTTGCTGTGGTGTAACCATGGCAATGTTTTCATGAATTCTGATTGGTTCAGCAGCAATTATGCACTGCGGATATCAAAAATCAGTAGGTGTTGTGTTTAATAAGAATCTATTTCTCTGCAGTTGTGTCAAAGAAAGTACTAAAAGTTTGCTATTTTCTGGACCACAGCTGTTTATCTTATATACGTTGTTTTTATAATCCCATTACTAATACACAATGACAGCCTGGCTTCCTTTGGTTCACGTCATGCCATACAGAAATAGTGGCAGACTGTCAGTACACTGATTGTATTTTATATCTTGTCCTACTTAAGATCATTCAAACAATTTTAATCAGGTTTGATTGGAGGAATTCTATGTATTTTCATCATCACTTTTCTTGTCAAAGTCAGATTGTGTAGCTAAGCTAAGGTCATCAAAATTCTGGAAATTTAAAAAGGACAAAAATGAGTGAGCATTATTTGTACCTTTGAAAAAAAGCAACAGATTAAAAACTATTTAAAAAATTGACATTTCATATAGGAGGGCGGCAAAAAAGTTATCCTGGTCCCATAGGTTTCTCATAGTTTTTATTTTCTCCGTAAAATGGAGAGAAAAACAAAACTACGAGAAACCTCTGGGACCAGGGTACAAAAATTAGTTAACTTGCTTTAACTTCTTAGATCTAAGGCTTGATTGCTGCACTAAACATCACATATGAGTAGAGTTCATTAGGTCTCTCCCTGAATTTGAGGGTTTTTCAGACTCTGGGTTATTTCAGAATCTATTAATGATTATTACTTATAATTAATCTTATAGTACACTCAACAAAATTACTCGACTCTGATTGGTCGAGAGGAGTACAATTATAGCGTTAATTGTACTCCGTAGGAGTACCGAATTAAGTCGCTATGGCAACACGGCCAAAACAATGTCAAAACAATTATTTTCTATCATTTTGTACTTAAAAAGCATAAATAAAATTTCAAAGCCGTAAGAACTAATCTTTTTTATGCATTTCAGTTGCGCGATGGACTGGAAATCGGCCGCCAAATAGACAAAGATGAACGGCATCGCTTCAGCATTTTTTACTGAAATTTTGTTGAGTGAACTATAAACAAAAAATCGCACGATCTTCTCGTACAATTTGGAATTAATAGACACTCGTAATGTTTTGAAAGTTCTTGTAATTGCACGAGCCTTTAGGCATGTCTATTAATTTCCAAATTGTACTCGAGATTGTGCGATTTCCTATACTAATTATACCTCTAATTCTTGCATAACCATATCCATAAAATCTGTAGAATTTTCTTTGTACTGTACTCCTAATTTAATTGCTTCTCTGAATACCTGAAGAATGAAATAAAAAGCCTTCACTCAATGTGCAATAAGACTTTTTCTTTTATAATTGCTGACTTTCTCAAAGCCGAGGTGTTTGTCCCATAGACATTAAGAGTCCAGTCATCAATGTTTCGTACATATATTAGATCCTTTGCCTTTATATAAACGCACTCTTGATAATGACATTGGTGAGTGTCAAAATGTCAACAAAACTTTAAGTCATCATAAATTTTGTTCAAAAAAGGTTGAAAAAAAAAATTTGAATATTACTGAAATTTAAGGGTGATGTGATTTTCTTGAAAGAGTAAGGCCTAGGGCAAACCTCGAACTTTCCATGCACCAAACTTAATTACATCAAAGAATGCCGCCTCATTATCACCTGATATCCATTGTTTTTAAAGTGTATATGACACGAAAACATTCCATCATTTAAAATGTATAGTTTGTTAGTAATAATAAATATATCGTAACAAAATTTGTTTCAAAAGCTTATTTCTTGAGATATTTGCGAAAGTTAATCCCAATTTGTGACGTCATTTTGTTGACACGTACTCTAGATTCAGTAGTAATGTACTAAATGTAAATTGTAATTCATATAAATTAATAACAAAAGACATATTTTAGTCAGCTTCATTTGATAGCTTACGTAGTACTCTTCCAATGTTGGGAAATTGAAAAGTGTACTACTTGAAATTAAGATTCTATATTCAAACATATTTCATGTATTTGCAACTAAATCTGGAGACTTGTAAACAAAATGACATCACAACTCGTGCTAAAATTTTTTGAATTTCTAGAGAAATACGTTTTTGGAACAAATTTAACCGTGATATTCTTATTAATGCCAATAAACTACATATTCTTAACATTAAAATTTTTTCGTGTCATATACACTTTAATGAGTTCGGTGCATGGAAAGTTCAACATTTGCCTTAGGCCTAAGGTTTTTATTAAAAATAATTCTGGCCCTTAGTATGGTGAATCGATTTTCAAGTAATTTAGCTGTGATATATTTGTGTAGTAGAAACAATTAAAGAGAGAAAAAGTTAGTAGATTCCATGTGCTTACTTTGACAACATTCGTTCCATCGGATGCAGAAACAAAGTAGAATGGTAAGCCATATTTTTTAGGGAAATTGAAAGCTTTCTGAGTTACTTTGTAATCAACTGTATAATTTTAAAAAAGGGAAACATTAAGGAAAACAAACAGAAAAATAATAATTGGTATTTATCATATCAAAATTAAACAAGGTAAAAATGACAGGATAAGACCTTTCTTACATTTGCAAGCTTGCAGCCATTGTTTAGTCAATCAAAAATAGAAGGAAAAACAATAACATAAATAATTGTTTTCAATTGGTTAATTGTTATTTTAATTGCCAACCAAAAATCTATTGGATAATCCGCCAAAGCATTAAAACCTGTTATTAAAACAATACATAGATTTATAGCTTTATCAATCTCAGTTTTGTGTACACCTACTGTTAGCCTTTCCGGGGTTGAGGGGAAAACTGAGTGGAGTTGGCAATGAAGTGCATTTTGGGACTCTTTTTGCAGACAAAATACAGTAGCTGAGGCCGTATATTGGAAATATGTCCCCTAAAACAGCCCCAAAATGCACGGCAATGTCAACTCTACCCATAGTTTTTCCTGAACGTCATATTGGCTAACAGTTATATTTTTGATCACTAATATTAATAGTCCAATTTAAAAAGGATACCATCTATCTTATTAGCTACTACGATGCAGGGTATGGAATCTCTATATTGCCGCAGTTCCTTGTACCAGTTGGCTAAATTCTTGTAAGTTATTTTCCTTGTTATATCGAATACCTGGAGTGAAACAAAATAAAAACAAGTTTACATGTATGTTACGTGTATATACTGACAGTATGTCACTGATTCTGATAGGTAAGATATGTAAAATGACATGGCACACAGAATAATAATCTTTGGTAAATACTGTTGATAATCAATGTACATTATTTGTTTGGGTCAGATTTCCCATTTTAGACCACGCATCTTTCTCTTGAGAATAAGATTCTTTGTTTGAGTTGTATTCAATCATATCCATTTGTCTTATGCACAACTCTTAAACAAAGAAATAATTCTCTAGAAAATGACACATGGAGAAAATGGCAAAACAAGCTATACTATGTCTATTGATGATATCCAATATAGTAATCAGAGATAATTGCCTAGGCAATATATGCAGTCACATCAGGGTTTTGACTTATAGCCAATGTGCAAGAGCACGGATCTCTAGCACAAAGCATGATGGGAAACCAAGTAACATGAACCATAACATGGAAATCAATAGTATTTGTTTTTTATTCTTTATTTAAATACTTAAAATTGTCAGCTGAATTTTTAGAGGAGCTGAAAAAGCATAAGTACTTGGTTTACTATTATGCTTTGTGCTAGAGATCCGTGCTTGTGCACATTGGCTATTTTCATTAGTTTAAAGATAGTCAAATAAAGATATTGTGTTTGACTTACCAGTATGCAAGCATGAGCTTGATGATAGTAGGAGGGATGCATACTACTAAATCTTTCCTGTCCTGCAGTATCCCAGAAATCTATAAATCAAAACCAATAGTATTATATGAGAGCAAGTTAAGCATTTCACAGTATTTAAATTACAGTTAAGTATGTACTAGTAGGAAACAATCATATACTTAAAGCAATAAAAAATGGCTACTTCAAGATTTGTATTGTGATGTAAAATATATATTTATTCATAAACATTTTGAGAGCTTTAGAGCAATGCCTTGAAAAGTAATAGTAACTAAACCTTGCGTTTCTAAGCTTACTTTTCTCCTGTTCTACAGTTCCCAGCATGTTTACATGTATCAAAGTACAGAGACATATTAAGCAGCCATTTTATATGGCTTTAAGTAAATGATTACTACTTACCAACATTGACATCCTTATCATTTACTTTTGTCTTATACTGGAACAGTGTTAATGCGTATGTTGATAACTGTTGGGGTTTACTGAGATTGTGGTCAAGAAAATAAGATATTATAGACTGCATTATAATATAGTCATCACACTACACATTCTCAGGGTCTTCATAGAAGATTTAGATTTAAGATTAGTACACCTACAGTATTTAACCTAGAGTGCTTTTTTAACCTTATGAATACCTTTTTCAATCTTTTTTCACATTATTTGAAGCTATATAAATTACTATTCTAATGCAGAGAAAAAAATTATATTATCCATAACTAAACACCATCTGCTGCTTACTTAATAATTTTAACTTACTACTGAGTATCATACATTCATGGAAAAATTAAATAGCTTTGTCTGGAAGACTTTAATAAAAATATACGTTCAAATATAAGCTTATCTTGAACAAGATCTCATGCTTATGAAAAAAGACAATTCATAAGAAAGAAAATGCATTATATAAAAACAATAAAACGAATCAATATAAGACATTTATTCTTCGTATCCTTAATATTGGTTTATTAGATCTGATCTAATTTTTCCTCCTATTCCTATTCCTATTTGGCATATTTTCATTTGTTTTTCGCAAATCTTATAAACATTCACCAAATACCAATTAATGTTTAAACAAATCTACCAGCCTTATGCTAAAGCTTTGATACAAAAATAAAGAGTTACTTTATAAAGGATATCCTATGTATTATCATAATCCATTGCTGGAAGGCTAGATTAGTAATTAACCGTTCAAAAATACGTATTTTCAAGCTTGTAGTAGCAATATTTTGTTTTAAATTTTCATAACAGGTTGACTTGCGGGCGTTTTGCGCGATGAAAAACAAACCTCGCCCCTGAAAGACTAGATTAATGGTCGATAGGAATAAATAGGACTCTAAAATATCTTATTTTACGGGAAAAGGATACTATCCGTCCATAAGAAATCGTTCAACCAGCCTAAAAGAAACCATAAGAACGAAGATCAAAAATTAAGCCGGTTACCAACAGTCTCACAGCAAAATATACCCAACGAACAATAACACCAGAAAAAAAAAGCACCGTTACTTACTTAGACTTCCCTACAGCACTGTCTCCCAAGCAGATAATCTTAACAGGGCGGTCTTTGTCCTTTTTACTTGACGTTTCTTCGTCTAGATTTTCTCCCTCTTGGTCTTTAGCCGCCATTTTGAAAATCACTTCCTGAATATCCCAGAATGCATCCGGATCTTGAACCCAAGCGACTCGCTTGAACGTTGCTAGGGGCAACCCTGTAAACAAAATCTTTCCCGCAACTTTTTTAAATATTTCATTTGTATTGAAGAAATATAAAACAGCTTTTCGTGTTTTCATCTATCGACGACTTTCTATTTTCCTTTCTTATATCCTGTATTAGAATTTTGTTTTTCTCTAATCGATATGGTAAATCAAAAACTAAGCCCGGCACTGTCTGTAAACACGGAATTAGGATAAAATTTTTTACTGCTTCAGGGCGAAGACAGTCTTCGTATTGGCTTTGCCGAGGAAAGGCGATAACGTTAAACTCAACTATATTAAGCTGAGTAATCATGAGAAAATTTTCAAGTTTCAAAGTGCCAGGAAGAGGCTTGGGTCGTTCGTACAGATAGTAGATAAAATTATCAGTGGAACCGTCGGCACATTATACTATACATCAATCTGATTGGACAAGGATTTATTTATAGATGGACTCCAATATTAATTTCCCCTGGTTCATAGACAGACCGGATAGATTCACCTCAACGTGGTCAAAATAATAACATTAAATTTACTTTAGAACGGACATGGCTCCTTATGCCGCCTCCAAGTAGACACTTTAAATACGGTTATTGGAAATAGATCCATTGAGATATCTATACTCAGAAAGAAAACGCACAAAGATCAATATCTTCAGCTTCAGTTTTCCAAACACCATCCGACCCCCCACAACATATTAAAAAGCAGCTGTTGTGCTAGCCTGTGTTCAGCCTCTTCCCACCCCTCCCCCAACGGGGGAAAATGTAGGAGTCGGGTGTTTGGACTACTGTTGTGTGTGAACACAAGTGTGCACCTGGTTTTCAGACAGTTTCTGGGAAAGATCATTTAGTGAGGTTAGCACACGTTCACACGCTTCAAAAGGACGGCCGATTAATATGCAATTTGTCAAATGATTAGCATATTTTTGATTCGAATCGAGTACCTCTCTGTCCTACATGGTGATAACTCCCAGGGAACCCGCAACTGCGTGGTTAAATGTACGATACACTGATCGAAACTCTTGTGTTTTCATGTTTATTTCTCGTCAAATTTCCTTTTGATATAAATTTCGGGCATCTACATGGCGTAAATGGAATGAATTTAATGGAATCGACTGAAATTTTCCTTCCAAAATCATAAGTGTCCTTTTGCATGAGTGTTGTGATCTTCGCAAACCTCGCTACCTCGTACTCCTTCACACGCTTCAGAGGGACGTCTTCTGTCGATGTAATTCTAAATTAAGCTCACTTTCAGTTTGGTGTCCTCTTGAGTGTTGCGATCTTCGCAAAACACGCACTCCTACGCACACTTCAGAGGGACGCTGCTATTTGCAGAGAATTTTCTAAATCAGGCTATCTAAAGAAATCCTGTAAAAATATGAAGTTGAAAAATCACAAATATGAGTAAATAGTATTTGACTAGCTTAACAAACTTATTGATAACTTATTGATCGGCCATGAAAGTCGTGTAAAAAAGAGTCATGAAGGGCAGTTCCAATAGATTACAGGCGATATCCCCACCCTTAACTTTTGGGGTTTTATGAATAAGAATGATAAGTAACGTAAATGAAAGGTTTGATCGAGTTTTATATTCGGTTTGTTTTTTAAATAAATGGAACTGCCGACCATTTAGTGTTTTGAAATTCTTCAACCATTTAGACATTCATTTTTTTTTTTTTTTTCAGGAATTGTCCTCTGCTAGATTTCAATTTGACGTATTTGGGTAGACAGTAATATGTTACTTAAAAATAGAAAAGTTTCACTATTCTATGTTCTAATATTTTAAAAAGAAAAAAAGAAAAACGGAAAAAATGAGCAAAAGTCTGAGTAGGTATGATAATTAGGTCACCCATCCAAGTGCTAACCCTCCTCAGACGAGCTTGACTCAGCATCTTGAACGACAACGATTTATCCACTGGACCACGGTTCCAGGTGAATCAGCATAACAATAGCTGTGAAAACAATGCACCGAATAGACTAGACTTTTTAACATTATTTTTTCAACCGATTCCGTGCGTGGCAGAGATGCAAGGGATTAGCCGATATGGTCTGGGGGCCGGCTGGTCTCTCCCCTGATGCTTCGGCTAGAACATTTTCTTGCTTAATTCGTACACCCAAGGGCAGAAGGATTTAATCGCCGTCAGGTCCGAAGTCCATACGACGCCTCAGCTCTGCGGATGTCTCGGGGGTATGGCAAAATTGAATCGTATTTTTGAATTTCTTTTGGTGAGTTCGAATCCCATCTTATCCACATAAGATTTTTTTTTAAATCCATAAAAGCAATATCGAACCGCGAAAAGTAGAGCTGTGCGTTCATGTGTATTTTTCCTGGCAAAGTTTACTGACAAGAACATTTACTGCACTTGGATCTCGATATCGCATATACCCGCAAAGGACTAGTGGGTGGTGCGCGAAGACTTCTGGGTACTATTGCGCAATATCTGCATTTTTTGACAAGGAAAATAAACAGCCACCCCAGTTTGCCATAAAATCATATTCTTAGTCACTTTAATTTAGCTATTTCATGCATACATATTCCTTGAACAAGATCGCTTTGTTGCCTAATAGTAACGATCAAAGGTAAAGATTTCACGTTAGTTCAAATATCGCTTGGTTTTTACTTTATTATAATGATTTTAATGACTACTAGTACTAGAAGTGCCAGTAACTTATTTTTTCACTTATACCAATGTCTTTTATCCCTGCTTTTTAATGGTCATTAATCCATTTTTTTTCTCAATAACCGAAGGTCGCACTTAATTTGCACGTCATTATATTTTTGCGTCACTTCATTTTTTCGCGCACTTTCATTTTGAGCAAATTGCAAAAATCGCGCGAAATTAAGCTCGTTTCGCGGAAATTTCACGTAATTTTAAGGTAAGTTTCTAATATGAAGTTATCAAAGACAGGCAACGCAACTATGTACAACGAGGCAAGAGGAAGGTGATCAACGAGGCGGTATTAGGCAATAATCACCCGCATCAGTTTGAAATTTCAACTCTCTTAATTTTTCTCTTTTAGTTTTTGGTTATAACCCACATCTACCATGGAAGAGAAGTTTGCTAATACAAAATGAAAATGAAAGCTTGCAATACTTTGACAAAACTGTTTTTCTTTCGGATGTCACACCTTCCACTTTATGTCTATTTGTTTCACCGTCTTCTTATCACTGCGTGACCAAGTATCATAATCTTTCTTCTCGTACGTGACTTTACTAGTAAGAATTGGCAGTGGAGCAAATGTCACTCTTTTGACCTGGTGGCACAAAACTTCATTTTTTTGAAAGACAGGGAACTCAAACTGTCTGGTTTTCAACTCAAGGACTTGGTTTTTTTCCAACGAGTCCTGTTCTTTGCTGTCTTTTCTATATTTGACCATCTTGTCAACTTTTTCTTCGTCTGCAAATAGAGAGTTTCGAGATTTGATGACTTTTTGTGGCACCAGTTTTGGTGAATACACAACACCATCCTGACGTTCGTTCATCTTGCTTCCAATGTCCTCGACCACTTCTCCTTTTTGTTTTGTAAACTTACTTTTAGCATTTCCTGATTTAGAAGTACTTTTTCCAACATTTCTTGGCCATGGGATGTCATTCTTTCGTTGTTGTTCCTTTTTAATGCTCAATCTAAACGAACAAGTTACTAAGTATTTTTTTACTTCATTATCAAACGTCTTGCCTAGCAAACGACCTCTTTCTTCACCTGCAGTTTTGATTACAGCAGACATTTCAGTGTTTTCTTTCTGCTCAGCTTTTGGAATTAAATTTGCTTTGCACCCAAGAACTCTAGCAGGTACACTTTTCCTAACTTGTTTTGTTTCTGGAAAATACACACTGCAAGTATTGTTATCGGTAAATGACATTGTTTGTTTCTTCTCGACACCTAAATTCGACGCCTTCTTAAAGTCAATGTCTTTTATCTCTTCATATGTGCTTTCCATGCTTTTGTACATCTTAGAGTCTATTCGTCGCCTGTTCATTAAACGTTTCTGTACTAACAAATGCCGAGGCCTTTCCGGAAGAACGAAGTTGTATCGATTGTTCTCTCGTGCTTCATTGTATTCCTTCGTCAGATGATATCTCCGTTCTACAGGTTTTCCCCTTTTTTGTTCCGGGCTCCAAGGTTGTTTTATTTTGACTTCATTTATAAGGCTTCCTTCCAACCTTAGACTTCTGTCTCCTTCACTTAAAACTTTATCATCAAATACGTCATTGCTATCTTCACTTCTTAAAGTGGATTCCCGAAGTTTCTCTCTTGAAGCTCTCCACTCCATTTCTTTCGTCCACATGTCCAAGCTTTTTTCTCTGCAAAATCCATTAGATTTTGGACGAACGCTTCGTTTTCCCTCGTCAGGAAAAAGTTGGAAGAAAATCGAAGAAAAATAATCCCAACAATCGAATTCAAACTCATCATGATTGGGAGAATTCGGAGGAACTCTTCCATGTTCTCTCGTATTGTCTTCCAAAACTTTCGGAGTTGAAATATCTTTTCTCTTCGAAGTTTCCTCATTTTCGAGCATTTCAGCTCTTTTCTTATAAGTTGTGAGATCCTCTACATTGTCTTCAATGTTTCTTGACACGAAACATTTGTTTTTTTCTCTGCTAAAGGCCCTTCGTCTTATATCATTAACTCCAGCTTGTTCCAAACATGCATCGGGAGAAGTTGGTTCTTCTCCTGCTGAATTCATTATTTAATGTTTCTGGCATTGACTTTAGCGTCTCAATAGGTAAAGGTGTCGTTTTACACTGGTTAAATGTCAGCTTTTCCTATTCATTTAATGTTTTTTTCTTTGTTTACTAACTCCATCAGTCACTTAAACAATTATTCTCTGTCAACAACACATTCAATGTTGTCTTTCATTCTTTTATTTTCATTTGAATTCTCGCCGGTAATTAACTCATAATCGAGCTAAAAAAAATACTAGAATCTACTAGAGTCACTCCTTGACCACGCGCGCAGTAAAAAAAAATTGATAATCATCAAGCTATTTTCTACGCTAAAACAATGACCATTCCTAACCTGTACACAAATAAAGCCAAGACCGCAAGAGAACAGGTTCTTTTTCACCAAATTCCGAAGAAGACAAGTCACTTTTTTCATAAATAGCCGATAGATAAGTTTTACCATTTGAAAATTTATAAAGACCTCACTGAATAATGATTGAATGTCGATCAATGCGCTTACCGCAAATTAGAAGTTTGAATATAAACTTTGAAAAAGAACTATAAGTTTCTGATTTGATTTGGATATGATTATCCGTTTAGTGATAAAAGTCGTAGTATAATGCTTCATTCTATAATTTTTCTACTGCTTCATAGAATTCTAAAGACAAAAATTACAACAAAAACAAACCTCAATAAAAATAATCAATAAATTCATTGGAAAATTTACGTCAACATGAGTATTCAGCTTAAACAATTTTGTTTAATCTTAATAAAGTGAGCTTTGGGACAGCTGTCTAAGTTTATTTAATTTACATTAATAATTTCATTTGGACTAAAATTGAGATATTTCAGTAAAATATCGGAAATTTAGAATGTTGGAAAAGTGGCGAGGCTCCGAAGCTTTTCGATCTTTGTCCGAATTTCAGCCCCACAATCCTCTACGGTGCGTGCTAGTCACCAGTTTTTCTCGGAGTTTTGAAAAACTTTAAGGTTTTGAATATCTTTATTGATGATGCTATTTATTGTGATACTACTCAATGTACATTTTTATTTACAATATCGTAGTTTACTCTGTTACTAAGTATATTCGACTTGAAAATTCAAATCCCTTTAAGAGAAAAATTGACCGAAAACTTCGATTTTACAGGCCTGCAAGACGTCAGTTACTATCCATTATTTCCAATAAGGCCACAAAATATGAAATGAAATGAAATATTTAATGAAATACCTACAGCAACGAAAAAGTGGCGGCCATAATGGATGGCTCAATAACTAGCGAAAATTTGTCCAACATGGCTACAAGTACACTATAGATTTGAATAGACGATAAAAACAAAATGCTCTAACTATTTATAGTGAATAATGTTATATGACTTTTGCCATCGCCTTGTTCGGCGGACTTTTAGAAAATAATCCCTGTTCCAAATAAACGATTATGAATTCTTTAGAAGCAATGTAATGCGGTATGGCCGATGAGAATCATGACAGAGCATACAATGATTCACAATGGGCCTTGCTCACGCAGAACAATAGATATTCTAGCCTTTCTAGCCTTGCATTCAAGTGCTTGAGAATAAATTATGCGGGTTAAGCAACGGTTTTTATTCATATGACAATAAAAATGGCTTCCGTTTGAGTAAGGCCCATGTCTGCCACCATGTGAATATTCACACTTAATTCAAAGTCAAAAGCAAGACCTATTCGATTTTCGAATGTCTGTATTTTGCTTCCTAAGAATCATTGGAGCCTCCTCGTAGCTTTTTAAGATAAATAACTTTGATCTGCGAGTGCTAGGAGTTGGAGAAAATGATGTTGTAATCAATGTTTGCGCCAGAGGTGTCTGATAATGCTTCTACGGTCCCAATTGGCAGGCAGAACATTCTGTCCTTCACAACAGCTCGAGGAGCATGTTGGGGCACACGAGTTAGGACAGTTGGGGCTTGGGCAGGTTGCCAGTGGTGGTGGGGCACAGCATGTTGGAGAGCACGCTGGAGCGCATGTATTTGGGCATGAGCCAGGGCAGGTTGCTGCTTTACCTAGTGGACTTAGGCCGGGGGAACCATAATGTGCTGGGGGCACGTGCACCACTTGGGGTTGTGGGACTGTTAACAGAATGAAATAGATAATAATTAATAATAAATAAATGGGATTTAACAGCGGCACCTCCACAAAGTAGCTTTTCATCCACTCAATTGCAATTGAAATTTAGAAGTTGATTTTTGTTGAGGGAGGAAAACCGGGGAACCGAACAAAAGACCCCAAAGCACAGTAAAGAACCAACAACAAAATTATAATCACATACAACACCGAGTTAGTTGAACATTCAATTTTCCCACTTAAAAACGAATCCTCAATTCGAGTGCAGTGTGTATTGATACTTTAGATAACGATTTTGGTGTTGATGCCGGTAGAATTTGTCTATTGAATCTTACCTCCACAACACGTAGGACTGCATATGGGCGCACATGTGTTGGGACACATTCCAGGGCAGGTGCTAGCAGTTCCCATTGCTTGTAATCCCGGTGATACTGCATGTGAAGATGCTGGAGGAACATGGACAACCTGAGGAGCTGTTTATCCAAACGTAGAATTATGATTGGTGTTGTGTCTTTTTCTGGGGGAGGGGAGGGGAGGGTGAGAGACATTGTTTAAATCGTCTTTACTAAACGCTGTGAAGGAATTAATTCTGTGTCATCTGAAATAGTAAAACTATAGCCCAAGTAAATACTATAGTTTCATATTTAAGGTTACTGAAGCTCACGTCTGCGTGAAAGATGCCAGCAGCTATCTCAGCGCGCGCAATATCACAGCTCATCCAATCAGAATACTTTTAAACATTGGCTTTTCACGGTCACGGTTCAATCCCACCGTGCATGTATCGTAGCCATAGGAAAATCAATTTACCTTGGGCCTCAAAATTTTACTATTTCAGACAACATGTCATTCTCATGAGTATTATTTTCTTTGTTTGAATTGTATCCATATTCAACCCCACCGTGCATGTATCGTAGCCATAGGAAAATCAATTTACCTTGGACCTCAAAATTTTACTATTTCAGACAACATGTCATTCTCATGAGTATTATTTTCTTTGTTTGAATTGTATCCATATTCATGTGTCTTCTCATGCGCAACCATTAATCAAAGAAACGATACTCTAGGGAATGTCACGTGGTCTGAAATGCGAAAAAATTACGTCCAAGGTAAATGGGTCTGTTTCCCATAACGACACTTACCATCGCAACATGATGGAGAACATGCCGGTGCGCAGGAGTTAGGACAACTAGCCGGACACGTGGCGGGTGCGTTTCCCATCGGTGCAAGCCCAGGAGATACCATATGCTGAGGAACATTAGGTTGGGGTTGAGGAGGAACCGGTAAAGCCATTACTGGAGGTGGGATGAAGGCTGGTTGAGGTGGAATGAAGACTGGTTGAGGTGAAGGTGGTGATTGGTTGGAGCAACAGGCATCGGAACAGCTTGGGGCACAGGACTGTGGGCAAGGCGCTGAACATGTTGCTATAACAAGGAAGAAAAGTAATACACACCACTTCTGATAGATTAATTGTCTTTAATGATCGGCTTCAGGATTGGGCTAGGAATAGAGAAGTCTAATAGTAGTCATTTTTTAAGACAAGACGATAGAAACATTTCCTTTGAAAAGAATAATTTCTTTGCGTTCAAGACCATTAATTTCGTCCTACAACATGGTTGTGATAGTCGTGCCCATCTGAGCAGTTTTAGTAAGAGTGGGGAACGATACGGCAGATTCAAAGCCGTACTGTAGACGTACCGTATCTTACCGTGACCGTAACTACGATGCATTACTGGAAATGCCGGGAAAGCAACATTTTAATGTTACGGTTTGTCGTACCGTGTATATATACTTCCCACTAATACGAAAAAAGCTATTGTACTTAACTTGTTTTTTGTCCACGTTCAAAAGAAGATCGCATTGTTATTTATAAACAGTATATACCCTTCAATTTGGAGGACAAAACAAAGAATTTGAATCACCTGAGAATTCGAAACCTATATGGTTCTGTCCTCCAAATTGAGCTGCATTCCGTCGTGCTGCAAGGGGTCTATTCCCTTGCATGTGACGTCAAAGAAGCTCAATTTGGAGGACAAAATGAACGGATTTCAATCTGCTGAGAATTAGAAAACCATTGTTATGTCCAACAAATTAAGCTGCAGTCCGACGTGCTGCAAGGGGTCTATTTAACTAAAGTACTTACGTGGTGTTGGGGGACTCTGTTGAGTGTAGGGACTTGTAGCATAATAAGGATTCTGTGTCATTCCATAACCCTGTGTTGAAGAGCCAAAAGGATCCGTCATGGATCCGAAAGGACTAGTAGTAGGTCCTGTGCAGGGATCTTGGCCTGCACAAGGATTACTTGCTGAGGGTGTTGCACCAAATCTTGGGAATGGAACCGCCTGGGGAGAAGCAGCTGGGCGGATGTAATACGTATCATTCTCTTTTTCCTCGTCTTCTTCTTTCCTGTAGTTTGTAGGTTTGTTGGCTTTAGGACTCTTGTCGTGGTGTTTCGCAACGTGTGGTTTTGGTTTTGGTTTTGGATCGTCGTCGAAGTGTTTGTGCGATGGCAAACAGCATTCGAATTTACATTTTTTGTCGCAAAGGTTTTGGCACTTTCGTATGCAGAGTGAGCCGTCCTTGACATGAGAGGTTTTATCTGCAGGCTTGTGGGCGGGCTTGCGAGCAGGCTTAGGAGCATCTGAAGAGTGATCGTGAGAGGTGGAAGGTGGTGGTGCTGGAATGTGCGCACCGGGAACCATAGGTCGGACGTTAAGCTGCACTGCCTGAGATCGGCAACACTCTTCATTAAAAAGAAGAAGAAAATTATATTAAAACTGGAAGAGGAAAAGTGTTTGTTTTACAAAAACAGTTTAATACAGTCAACTTAATTATTTATATGACCAAATTTCATTTTCCGGGCAATTGGCACATTTCCAAAGAGGTTTTTGCAGTAATTTATACCACTGTTTTCATTGCTACGCTCTGATTGAGACAACAATCACGACAAGGAAATCGGGCAACATATTACCGTTCAACTAATAAATTGTTCGGTACCTTTGCTTACTCTGATTGAGACGGCAGTGTAAGTCCAAAATAGGGCTTCTGCACAACTTCATACCTCTATTAAGCGACCAAGCCCTATTAAGCAGCCACTTGAAAGTTTCCCATGGACCAAGAATAACCGCTTAATAGAAGTCAGAGTGCATGTCGTTTTAGTTCCCTACCTGGAGTATTAGCAGGGGCACAGGCCGGAGAACATCCTTCATTGCTTGCATACGGGTCATACGGTGAGGGATTCAGCCCGTATGCTGAAGGAGCAGGTTGATATGACTGTGGTGAACAACATCCCGGGTCGCAGTTAGGATAACAAGCTGGGTTGCATCCAGCTGGGCAGGCAGGAGGAAGAGCTGGTGGATTGCTTATTCCTGCCTGGTACTGGACGAGTTGAGGGAACATGTCGGGTGAGTAGTTGGGAGCGCTGAGGTTGCAACAGCTTCTCTTGCAGGAAGGAAGACAGAATTTGTGACAACCGGGATGACATGTCCATGCTTGGCCTGGAAACAAGAACGCTTACACTGACAATTTATTCTGCTGGGATGACACTGTGAAATAATGACAGTGTGCTTCACTTTAAGCTTTCGACTTTCTCTGGATTGTTGGTCACGTAAGAGGTTGTCACGTTCTACCGTTGTCACGGGCTTTTGGAACGCGTGACTCCAAAATATACAATTTTGATGCATCTGGTAGATTTTTTCTTTCGACACTTTTCGAAAACAGGTTTTAGAGGTTTGAACTTTTCAGTGAGGAACTGAAGACATATACTTACGTCCTAAGGGGTTTAAAACACCAAGATATCCTGTAGAAAAGGATTAGTATTAAGTGTTATTAGTGTTATAATATAAGTAAATTTTTTTTTCTGAGTGACTTTTATTGATGATCAGTGTACTTACGTGGACTGCGCTTTGTCAAAAATGCTTCAGTGTGGTACAGCGAGAATACAACTACACAAGCGATGAGTAGATTCATCTTGACTGATTCTCTCCTGCAGAAAGTACGAAAAGTTAAGTGCCATGCAAGGATTGTTAGACATATCTGGTTATGCCAAGAGAATATGGGCTGAATTTGGTTCAACCGTACAAATGGGTACGGCAGACGAAAGTACGTGTTGTTGCGGAGATTTGACTATGTATAAGGGCAGAATATTCAACCCCCATCAAAGGAAAACAAAAATAAAAAGGAAAATAACAAACAAAACCCGGATTCCCAGCTCCCTAAAATCCCTTTCATTTATAAATTTCCTTGAGTAAATATTTTCTTTCTTAAAACATTACCCTCTCTTTTTGACCCCACATCCCGTGTTAATAATGGAAGATTTCTCAGGACATTGCTACGCGCTGATCGACAAACTCTCGCGAGTTCTCTCTACCGCGAATCAAAAAAATATCGTTAGATTACTTGGTAAGAATTTCAGTCTTTCAGTAATGGACCTAGTCTACTGCCCATTAACCTGACGCCACTTTTGATTCGATCAGCGCGTAGCAATAAAAACAGGTCTTCAAAAAGAATCCAAGGCAATTGGTGTATACGAATGGCACTGCCAGATTTGTCAGTGTAGAAATATTGAATATGTTTGCTTGGCATATGATTCACTTACAAGGACTTGGCACTCAAAACGATGGGAAACTTGTTAAACGCTCAAGAACTTTGATTGTTTCGATGACATTAACTTGTTCAAGCGAAGAAAAATGACAGCCAGCAGTAAACACAGTCGAAATTATAAGTGAAAAATATAAAGAATCTATTAGAATAGTCTTTGCATATATGCTTGATTTAGTCTTCTCAAAATTTAAAATACGGTCTTTCCATTTAAAACTGATACGATTGAGACAAGGCGAGAAAAAAGCAAGTTTTTGTAGTTGAAGTTGTAGTTGTTACGACATTACAGCCAAATTGACTTTCTTTGGTTTGGCTTGTGTCATAAATAAACTTGATGTTTTCTCAGCCCTTTTGGCTTCCTGATCCGATAATAAGATTCAGAACATTTAAAGCAACAACGGTTTAAATCCGAAGCATTTCTCACCTTATTCCCCTTGAAATTCAAGAGAAAATCTCCAGAGTTTCCCGTCTTCAAGATAGAGGAAGATAGAAGACACTCGACTTGTTCCGCTTCAGGAATTTACTCATAAAACACATCAAATATTCAAAGGGTCAGAGGAAACTACCCGTTGGCCAAACTTGCCTACACACGGTCACTTCCCTCCTACTTCAGTATCTCAACATTGAACCAAGAATTCAAATTTATAAACGTTCATATTTCAGTTTATAAGTTGATAATATATATTTATGTAGAGGTTTATTTGGTATTTAAGTTTTATTGGTTTTAGTTTAGAATTTTGTGTTGAATAGGAAAAAAAATTGAGAAGAATGATGTCATTGGGTTGTTATGCACTGAGAAGGTTGTCGTACATAGGAAGGGTCGTGGATGATCATGGAGGATTACGACCTCTTGAACAACAACCTTACTGCTAATTTCATTTAACTGACTTTGGCTTTGTTCTATACAATGACGTAAATAACTTTCTTATAAATCTATTAAAACGTTAGCAAAAATTAATACTGCCTAGCCCAAAGCCTTTGTGAACGACTGTAATATCATAATTGTAATAAATATCTCTATTCATGTTTCGTAATAGGCTTCAGATTTAAGCGCTCCTATCTCCTATCCAGTAGTAAAATTGAGGTCCATAGCTAGATAAAACGACAAGTCATCTTATCATTTCGATCTTGTCTCGATAATTTTTAGAAAACAAATAAGAACGCTCCCAACGAGAATGATCCCAGATTCCTTTGCGATACGACAATCTCCCCAGTCCTAAACGTTCCTTAAGAGAATAGAAGAGGAAGACTGTCTTTTTAAATGAAATGTCAACCTCTTGGTACCCGAATACAGCACTTGAATTTACAAGAAGGATCACAATGAATGAGACATTTTTTATCACAGGTAGTTCCTTTCTCCATCTCTTCTTTCGACACGTACAGCTGATTCT
Source organism: Actinia tenebrosa (assembly GCF_029948245.1). NCBI lineage: Eukaryota > Metazoa > Cnidaria > Anthozoa > Actiniaria > Actiniidae > Actinia > Actinia tenebrosa. Next base: position 7,285,781 of record NW_028292576.1, on the reverse strand, counting down.
CTTTTGAGCCCAAGATGCTCTTCTTGGATCCAGTCTCAGCTATTTTCTTGGCTGCCTCGACCTCCATTTTGTTGATCATGTGGCGGTTGACGCCTATTGGTCTTTCTACACAGCAGGCTAGGTTACATGATGGTAGACAGCGGTGGATGCATATCTCTGCGCATGCGCCAGATCCTGAGATGAAAAAAAAAACCGTCAGGGAGAATAAATAATAGAACAGAATGTGAGTAAAATGTGTTCTTAGAAGTAACTATATTTAAACATTAGAAGCTAGTTCCGTCAGTTCCAGTTCCACTGCTATCAATGAAAGCCGACTTTATCTCTCTCTAATTTTGGGTGGAAATGACGTCAAAGCCGCCATATTGCATGATTCTATCTGTTATGCCAACTAACATGGCGGCCATTGTCCTTGCGCATATAACGTCATATAGCTACTATATTTGGTGATTTTACAAAAAGATTTGGTCTTGGTGCATTTTGTTATGTCATCTAACATGGCGGCCATGGCTTTTTACCCATGTGCATGTTAGTGGAATGATTGCGCGCCATCATCATTAATCAGTTGTTCAAAGCTTAGCAAGGTAATTGCTCACTTTTAGCACGTCCAGCTTATGATAAAGACTTACTTCTAAATCTTGTTTCTGTTTCCGAGCTTCTTTTATTAAATGCCTCTAAATCTGGGGAAAAATTTAGAAAAATTAACTTAGGCCCTACTTTCCCATTGCGCACAGTCAGAGATCAGATTTGGTGACGTCATTAGACCTCTTTACCTTCTTTATTTGTTATCTCATTTCAGACCATGCGATGCAACTCTAGGGAGTCGATTCTTTGATTTATAAATAATTTAGCCACGATGTTCGACTAGAAACATTCTCAGGGGAATGTCAATTGGTCTGAAATGGGCAATAGTTCCCTTCACAGTTCCCTGCGCCATCTTGAAAGGTAGCCGTGCCTTTGCATCGAAGTGAGACAAACGGTGAGCTTGCAATGATAGAGACATGTGAATAATTGTCCAAGGTGTCTCTATCAAGCTCACCGTTTGTCTCACTTCGATGCAAAGGCACGGCTACCTTTCAAGATGGCGCAGGGAGCTGTGAAGGGAACTATTAAGGTAAACGAAGGTGAAGAGGTCTATTGTGAACCCAACTATCCTTGGCCATTATTATAAACCATGTGCTCTGTAGTATACCTTTCTTTAACTCCTGGTTTGTTATATTATGAACTGTCTTAGCATGCAACGTCATGTATTTGTCGTATGTTGAAGTAAACTCGTTCTCCATTTTTTGTATGTCTTTAACGAATTGAGTCGTTGACTCTCTACTGTTAGAATTCATAGCTAGAAACAAAAACATTGCACGTATATTGAGTGGTGAGATCGACTCACTTTCTCTCTACCCTCTGTCTCTCTCTCTCTTTATATAGGTTTTAGTTTAAGAAGAACACGGATGATCAAACAACCACTCTCACACCATGCTGAGCCCTGTTATTCTTACTGCGTAATGCTGCGTCAAGCATGCGCAGTAAGATAACATGGCTCTGGGTTCGTGAGTGCTCACACACTTTAAAGCGACTGAGAAATGGTAATGCGCATGTTCGAAAAATCGATAACAAAATGGCGGACGCCGAATTTAAATTATTTTTATGCATTTAATTTTAGTTTATTAAACTATTTCTGCAAGAAATAGCTAATAATCTACCTAACTTATAAATCTCTGTTTGGATGATCTTCCTTATTTTAATAATTTTTGAACCTAAAAATTTTCCCTTACCTTGAGAAGCCTTTGTATGTTGTAGTGCTTGTAAATAATAAATCTGTACTAAAATAATGACCAGGAGTGCTTGTGATTTCATGATGTTATAGAAAACCTGAAAATGGTATAAGTTAAGGGTAAGTATAATAGAAACTATCCGCGCTAGAGCTTTAATGGTGGTTAAGACTGGGGCAATTAGAACTACATGGTGGCCATATTGGAATTTGTTTAAGCAAGGCGGCGATGAGAATCATCTGCAATTACGAGCCTTTTGTATGAAACGACTAAAGAAGGGGGCCGAAACAGATGTCCACGGTTTCTAGTTGAGCCGGCTCATTTTTTACGCGACTTGAAGTTGTGAAAGGCCCATTGGCCCTTTTCTTCAGTCGTTTCATACAAGGCTCCTAATTTACCTATTACGCGTGTACGTTCTTATGCAATCAACTCGCCACGGATTTGCATGAAAAGGAAAGGAGACAGAGAGAATTGATGGGGGAGGGGTGGGAGGAGGAAGGCAGGTACTGTTAACGTTCAACAAAAAGGCAAGTATCGTAAAAATTAGACACCTTCCGAGGAAGGATTGCTCGTTATAATACGTTGCTCTGTTACAAAAATATAACGCTGTAAAGTAAATCCATGAGAAAGTCTCTTCACTGAAGCTGTATAATTGTGTATTCATCTATGAGTATATGATATCAAGAGACCTGTCCCAGCCTTTGATTTTAAAGGAAGCTTGGCTTAATCGGTCATCGATTGATTGTCTGTTAGAATGCGCTATAAACATGTACAGAAAAATCAATAAAATTATGTAAGTTGAAACAGTACTTCATAACTTGAAGCGTTAACGTTCTAGTTAACAGCATATCATTCAAGTAGCTTCCTCTTTTGTTATTAATGGGACGAATTAAGTTGACATTGAATACGCTGTAACTACAGACATCAGACTATCGTCACTGAGAAATTATTTCCTAGTCAACTAGTATACTTCAAATATCCTTTTCTTACCTTAGGATCGAGATGAATCCCTAACGTACAAAGGCAAGTTTCCTCTCGGTGTTAAAATGGTAATGATGAAAAGGTAAATTATACACCGTGAAAAGATGAAAAAACTTACTGACGTTTCGGACGCTAGTCCTTCGTCGGAGTAAAAGAGAAAGAAGTGGTAGAAAGGAGTGTATATATGATAGAATAAGACAAAAGAAACCAATGAGAGCAAGGTAGGCAAGGAAACAAAAACAAACAATCAAAAGACAAAAGAAAAGGTTAGTTGAAAATAAAGCGTTCATTAATCCCGTTGGGACTAAGAGTGCCCACACTAGTTTTTAGCTAGTTATATCTTTTTTGGTGTTAAAATGGATGCTTTATTGTTTGCTCTCTCCCTTCTCTTTCTTCGCGTCTGACGATATCACTGTTGCCGTTGAATGACTACTTAAAGATCTTCACTTCGAGATTTGGGTTATTAATGATTAATGATGAATTGAACGAAACAACTGAGTGAATGTTATGGTTGTCTTATGACTCGCTTGATCGTCAAACGTTAACTTGTGAAGTGCGATTGCAAATCCATAAAGTTCTTTCTAAATACGTATACTAAGATTATTTGGTTTACAACTTTGAACTGAGGATTGTATAGTCGCGTTTTCTTGTTGTGTTTGCATTGACAAGTTACATTTAGACAAGATAGAGATTGTATTTAGGATTGACGGGTGATCAGTGAACACTAATGACACCTGAAATGCCACCGGCGATAAAAACCATAAACAACAAGCAAAGTACGGGCAGTAAACCCTTGATTAAAAATTTATTATGACTTTAATACAAATTTTCCATGCACAAAATACGGTACAGACGACGTGCCATTTGCCGTGACCGTGTCATGCTCGATCGAGTATTTTCATTGGTTGTGCAGTAATTTCATGCGCTGTGATTGGTTAAGAGAATGACGTCAAATCCATTATCGACAGTGGTATGCCTTTTCTCAGTGATACGAGTGCTCTATTTTAAGTAGTTTGCCCTAAGTTAGGAAATGTGGAACTGTGAAACGGGTACGGCACACGGTAACGTATAAGGTAAAGTATACATCATCATCATTATCATCATCATCACCATCACCGTCACCGTCACCCTCACCCTCACCCTCACCCTCACCCTCACCCTCACCCTCACCCTCACCCTCACCCTCACCCTCACCCTCACCCTCACCCTCACCCTCACCCTCACCCTCACCCTCACCCTCACCCTCACCCTCACCTCACCATCATCATTTTTATTATTAGTGGAAAGTAAGAAGCCTTTGATACAGCACGATCAAGGCTGCCTTTGCAATTAGCCTACAGCCATGATTAACCATTAGTTCCAACACAAAGAAGCACCGAAAAAGAAACAAAATATTTCACGTTTAATTTTATTAAGAATCATAAAACACACAGCACTTGAAATAATCTGTAACATTTACGAAAAGTTTGACCTATTTTAGGTTACTTGTACACCTTTTCTCACGCATGCATTTTGTCGCTGTTAATACTAATATTAGTGTCATTTTTGCTTAGTATTACTTAGCGGTATTTGCATTAAACTAGATTAAATTTAAATCTATAAGAAGATTTTCTTGTAGACGAGAGCACAATGAATAGCTTGTGTTGAGCTTTTCTTCATGACGAGGTTACATTAGTAATGTCGTTTGTGATGTCTGTGGTGTTTGCTCTTCTTTGTCACAACTCTGTGATAATCAGAAACCGACGAAGTGGCTGCCTTCTGACAAATCTTGCGCCCGAAAAAACTATCCAGAGAAAGTAGAAAAAAAATCATTTGATTTAATAAGAAAAGGTTAAAGAAAACAAATATTATTTACAGTAAGGGAATGACATGTAATATGAAAATAAAAGCAATGGATTCGGTCCTTTCATCCAACAGAACCATGGTGCATAATTGAGCAAAATAAAACAAGCAAAACACACGACAACAACAACAACAACAACAACAACGAAAAAAAAAAAGAAAAGCGCACACACACGACAAAAAAAACACTACAAACAAACAAACAAACCAAACAAGCACACAAACAAGCACGACACACGACAGTAAAAACAAAAAAACAAAAACAAAAACAAAAACAAAAAAACAACAACAAAATACCAACCAACTAAAACGAAACAAGCAAAAGATTAAAAACAGGAAAGAAACAAAAACGAAGCAAAACTTACCCCACAGTCCTACACACCAAGCTGCCCTGACAAAGCTGACTGTCCTCATCATTCTCGTCCTCAAACACATCGAGCAGGCGTTTTCTACCACAAGTCACTCCTTCTTGTAGCTTTGCAATGCATACCTTGGAATATCGACTGATATCATTCTGAGGGAAGCAGCCAGCCTCTTCTCCTGTACTGGAATGGCAATCTTTGTGGTCATCGCAGAACGTTCCTTAAATATTACATAGTGTGTTAAAATAAGTTCGAGAATATGATAGACCTGGTTAACTTGGGCATAATGCGGTAGTTTCCCATTCAGACAACAAATACTTTTAAGCATTGTATTTGATTTAGATGCACGACCCCATAAGCGTATGCTTTGATTACTTATAGTGTGGAAATAAAGTTTATGTGTGTATGTACGTATGTGTCATTTCCCCGGGAATGAAGGTTCTTTGTTTGAGTCGTATTCATATTCATGTGTCTTCTCGTGCGCAACCGTTAAACAAAGAAATAATACTCTAGGGAATGATTGGTGGTTTGAAATGGGAGAACATTACGCTCAACGTAAAGAATTCTATAGGCCCCTTGTACGTCGGAATACAGCTCAATTTGGAGGACATAACAATAGGTTTCCAATTCTCATTATATTGACATTCTTTCGTTTTGATTCCAAATTGCGCTGCTTTGACGTCGGATGCAAGGGGTCTATAGAGTGTGTGCAACTATGTAACTCAAAATCCCTCGAGATAGGAATAACAATGAAACAGCCGCCATCTTGGTCGATCCAACAAGAGAAGCTAACGAGGAATGCTTTGTTATCGTCAACCAAGATGGCGGCAATGACGTAACATGCACCTACTCTATTGCAGAGTTTTACTAACTTGACGTCATTTGAATGTTCCTTAGCTGAGTATACTGGGATTTCTGTTTATTGTTTTTGGGAGGGAGGAAAACCGGAGAATCCAGAAAAAAAAACATTGAATCAAGGGAGAGACCTAACAAACTCTACTCACATGTGATGCTGAGTCCATGAATCAAACCCAATATAGACCCAGGAGAAAAACTCTCGAATCAAGGGAGAGACCTAACAAACTCTACTCACATGTAATGCCGAGTCCACTGAGAAATCAAATCCGAGACCTAGTCAGAGGCGATAGGCGAGTACACTACCGCTACGCGACCCTTGATTCCCCTATAATATGCTACTTACCCAAGCCACCAACATCAGAGTTCACGATACACTTTCCCCACGTGCACTGCAGGTCTCCTGATTTCTTGGAGCATTGATCTTTCTGTGAGCATGCTTGTCCTTTGCCTACTTGTTTCTTACAAACTCCAAAAAAGTTATCACAGAATTGCTCTGCCGCGCAGGGCTTTTTGTCTAAACATTCCTAGGACAACAATCAACAAGAGAAGAGAAGTTAGAGCAGTTTTCGTAAGATGGGTTACTGGAAAGACCATAAAAAGCAATTACAATGTTACGGCATGTCGTACCGTGTACGTGCTGTAAGTCAGTACCGTATGTTTCCCACTCCATTACGATAACCATTCTCACGGGAAGCAATTTCAATGTTATGGCATGTCGTACCGTACGTGAAGTAAGTCAGTACTATATGTTTCCCACTCCATTACGATAACCATTCTCATGGGAAGCAATTTCAATGTTATGGCATGTCGTACCGTACGTGAAGTAAGTCAGTACTATATGTTTCCCACTCAATTACGATAACCATTCTCATGGGAAGCAATTTCAATGTTATGGCATGTCGTAACGTACGTGAAGTAAGTCAGTACCGTATGTTTCCCACTCAATTACGATAACCATTCTCATGGGAAGCAATTTCAATGTTATGGCATGTCGTAACGTGTGCGTGAAGTAAGTCAGTACCGTATGTTTCCCACTCAATTACGATAACCATTCTCATGGGAAGCAATTTCAATGTTATGGCATGTCGTAACGTACGTGAAGTAAGTCAGTACCGTATGTTTCCCACTCAATTACGATAACCATTCTCATGGGAAGCAATTTCAATGTTATGGCATGTCGTACCGTACGTGAAGTAAGTCAGTACTATATGTTTCCCACTCCATTACGATAACCATTCTCATGGAAAGTCATTTCAGTGTTACGGCATGTCTTAACGTGTACGTGCCGTCACTCAGTACATTATATTTTCTAGGAATTTCCTCTCGCTATAAAAGCTGTTACATAACAAAATCAAATAAAAAATAAATAACTTAAACAAATGTGACTTTGGAATTCTATATTGAAAAGTGGTTTTAAAAAATGACCACACGCCATTGGTCTAGTGAGCAAGTCAATGGAGTGATGCAATGGAGAAAAAAGAAACAAAGATCAAATCATTATGTCCATTAACTCGAAGTTTAAGTGCTTAAAAGCCATTAGATAAAGTCAAAGGACTAGCTCACAATTCGGTGGACTGGCAGGTACCAGAGCATAGTTAGTTGCTTTCTCTGGTGAATTTTAATGAAATTATGGGAGGTTCCAAGCGGCAGGAAAAACGGAATATGAAAAATATTCCAGGCTTAAAAGCCCATTTGGAAAAATTCAAAGAAATATATAGCTCATGGTAGAGTAGACCAACAGGTACCGGATCTTTCTTTCTAACTCTCTCTGGTGAATTTTAAAAACAATGAGAGGTCCTGAGAGGTACGAAGCTGGATGACGAAAGATAAATGAAGTGAACTATTAAAGTCCAGTTACTAATAAAAAATGAAATTTTTGTTTTGCGAATTTTGGGCATTTTTGCGACAAAACTAACCCCATGCTTTGAAAAGGTTTTGAACACTACTACTACTACCAATAATAATATAACGTTGTTAGAGACGCATTATACAGTGAAGTTACTCTCATGACAACAAGAATTGCAAGTGTATGAATTAATATCTTACCTTACTAGAGTCATCATTGAAACCTTTAAATCCACCAAATAAACTAAACGGCCTGAAGATACTGAATTGAGTCTCCTTGATTTGTGGCAGTGTGATATTCTTTCCTGTCCCATTCTTGGCCATCGTTGTTACCGATTTGATAACCTTCTCAAACACCTGAGGATTTGTTTTGTTCCCAGAAGTAGTCACTGAGGTAACAGTGTAGGTCTTGTATGGGCCGTGCGTTGAGTTAAACGTTTTTGTTTTGGTCTTCAGTTTTGCATCTTTTCCATCGTTAAATGTAAGTTCAGATGGCTTTACATTGCCTTCCAGTGCTTCACCTCCGAATACAGGGAAGCGCATAGCGAAGACAGGAACGCGAAATCCTGTGAACATATTGTCTTTTGGAACAGCATCGTGCTTTTGCTTTTTCTTTTTTGCTTGGACGTTGACAAACGCCAAAAGAAGTACGAAAAAAATTGCAGTTTTCATAGTCTAAAACAACACCGTTTATCTCCGTAAGCAGACGTGTTACTGCTAGCAATACTATCTTCAAATTCTTCAGGTAAATATCGAAAGATCTCTCTTAAATACCATTGGTTCATGGTTTCCACAGGTGGTTTCATACATTATTCATAGAAAATGAGCTATTTACCTATTTACCAAACGTGACTATTTTTGAAAAGTCTAATGAGATTTGATCACTACAAGACACTCGAGGAAAAACACAAAGCCCTTTTTCTCTTGTAAGTCGAAATAAATATTTGAACAATAGTTGTGATGGTTATATAAATGAAGTACTAAAAGCAACGAAAATTGTCCAATTCTTGCGCTGATAAAATAAATGGATATAAGTCGAATGGAAATGCATGGGAAATTAGGAATGAGATTTAGGTCACTGGAAATGGGAAATAGAAATACCAATATGGGATTCCCCAGGGTTCATCACTAGGACCAGGATTCAGGTCACTGGAAATGGGAAATAGAAGTACTAATATGGGATTCCCCAGGGTTCATCACTAGGACCAGAATTTAGGTCACTGGGATTAATAAAATAGAATCACCAACATGGAATTTCTCCAAGGTTCTCCATTAGGACCAGGATTTACCTTTCTATAGATTAAAAGTAAAAAGGACTTATGTTTGTTAATTCCATAAAAAGCAATCTGATATTCACAACTATATTTTTAACCGCCTTTGAATATATCCATATAGAAATGGCGCTACATAGATGATCAAATTTATTATTTTTATTGTTTAAAAAATCCATATTAGTATTTATAGGTGTTTTTGAGCATGTTCTTGATATACTTCTCTGATTTGATAGGAGGGTATTTCTCAGTTCCATCCAAACATGTTATGGTAGTTTCTTGGTCAGGATCAAAGAAAAAAGCAACAGAACGGCGGGGCTTACATCTCTTGATTTCCTCGTCTGGGACAAGCACTCGATGTGGCTAAAACATTATATAGTGGATTATTGTTACTAGCTTTGCTATTTTTTAGAGGTATTAAAGAGAAGAAGATGAGTGATGCTAGTAACTTTGCAAAAACTAGTGCCGCAGCCAAGCATTTCAATTATATGGCCCGACTTTCCTGGTTACATGCAATTTCCTGAGATTTCCCTGTGTTTTTACCAATGACTTTATATTTTTCACTCACTCCTTCAACGAATAGACATATAATCCAAACCACAAAGGGGTTAATGATTCTAGGGCCTCTACAGCAAAAATTGCATAGGAAACCCAATTTTTAAAAAGTTCCATATGCATTATAAAATGATAATATGCATAATTTCCATGCCAGACCAAATACAACATTTCCTAACAATTTCTTGAAGGAGAAGAAATCTAGATTTCAACTCTGAATTGATACTGTACTTATTGATAGTAATCAAGATCAGGTACACCTTATGGATATCAATGAGTCCTATGATTCCTGATCATTCCATATAAGAGAATCCCCAATTAAGATAAAAGTTATTGTACTTACGGTTGATTTCAGTCTGTCAGACGTGCAGCGCTGCATAAGGTCTGAAACATTTACAAGTATTGTTCCTGGGATGGGTGTGGCAGGAACAAATTGACCATTCCACTGTACCAACCTAGGATAGTAATAAATAACTCACTGGTTTAAAGAAAAGATAGAGAAAGAAAGGGGGAAGGAAGGGAGAGAGGAAGGGAGGGAAGGAAGGAAGGAAGGAAGGAAGGAAGGAAGGAAGGAAGGAAGGAAGGAAGAAGGAATAGAGGAAGGAAGGAAGCAAGGAAGGAAGGAAGCAAGAGAAGGAAGCAAGGAAGCAAGGGAAGCAAGGAAGCAAGGAAGCAAGGAAGCAAGGGAAGCAAGAAGCAAGGAAGCAAGGAAGCAACGGAAGCAAGGAAGGAAAGAAAGGAAGGAAGAAAGAAAGAAGGAATAGAGGAAGGAAGGAAGGAAGGAAGGAAGAAGGAAGGAAGGGAAGCAAGCAAGCAAGCAAGCAAGCAAGCAAGCCAAGCAGCAAGCAAGCAAGCAAGCAAGCAAGCAAGCAAGCAAGCAAGCAAGCAAGCAGCAAGCAAGCAAGCAAGCAAGCAAGCAAGCAATCAAGGCAAGCAAGCAAGCAAGTCAAGCAGCAAGCAAGGAAGCAAGTAAGCAAGGAAGCAAGGAAGCAAGGAAGCCAGGAAGCAAGGAAGCAAGGAAGCAAGGAAGCAAGGAAGAGGATAGAGGAAGAGGAAGGAAGCAAGGAAGGAAGCAAGGAAGGAGCAAGGAAGGAAGCAGAGGAAGAAGCAAGGAGGAGCAAGGAAAGAACGAAAGAAAGAAGAAAGGAAGGAATAGAGGAAGGATGGACACTGATGGGCTTCTACCTCAGCCACCTGCTATTTCCTCTTGTAATGAGAAGAGTAAGACTCCATAATCAGTGTGTTCACCACATCTAATCGACCAGGCTTCAGTTCAATTCAGATAACCTTTTTGATAGTAATTAAACCGCAGGAACTCCTCCTGCTTTGTACCAAGATTTAT